>NC_080389.1:23996607-24289682 GCF_028751815.1 Salvia miltiorrhiza | reverse complement strand
TCCCCATCCTTAGATTTTTGTTCCTCAAGTTCGACATGCACGTTTTTAATAGGCTGCCATTCCGGCTCTTTAATAACTGGACCCTCCTCAAGCGGTTGCTTTTCCTTTCTTCCCTTACGACATTTATCCACCAAATGTCCTGTAATTTTGCATCGCGTGCAAAAAAGAGGAAGATATTCATAACTAAATTCCACCCTAAAAGCATAGTCACCCCCATCAATAATCATATTCTCCGGAAGTGCCTTGGACAAGTCAATTTCCACAAGAATACGCGCAAATTGAGCAACTTCATCATTCAACGAGTTGCCATCAATTTTCAGCGGTTGCCCAAGCCAGTGGCCAATCCCTGTAAGGACTTCCGGATGCCAAAATTCCACCGGAAGATAATAAATTCTTACCCATACCTGAGCTAGCGAGGATGATTCCTTATATGGATTAAAAAAACGACCCAGTCTCGCAGGCGTATAGAGCCGGCCGCCAAATCCCATATGACGTGAGCTTTCGCTGTGGCTTTATCCTCTGGAGTAGTAAATTTTAACGTATAGTATCCTTTTCCCATAGGCATTAAAACCCAGGGAGATTTAATCGCCCAAAGAGATTGAAGTTCAGCTTTAAGATCGCGCGTGGTGCGTGGTTTCTCTCCTTTGCTCAGAAGTA
This sequence comes from Salvia miltiorrhiza, assembly GCF_028751815.1. Taxonomy (NCBI): domain Eukaryota; kingdom Viridiplantae; phylum Streptophyta; class Magnoliopsida; order Lamiales; family Lamiaceae; genus Salvia; species Salvia miltiorrhiza. Next base: position 24,289,025 of record NC_080389.1, on the reverse strand, counting down.
ATCTGCCAATGAGCGCATGCTGAAATTTGTTTGCTTGGAAAAGTTGCAAATCACGTGGAACTTTAAGGATTCCACTATCACCCTGCTTGATCGGACGAAGAGCTTGAAACTTATGTGCGGGAATATCAGGTTTTTTGATACGTTGCAGAGCAGTAACCCTTGCATAGGAATCTTTAGGAGCAGTAGAAGATTTATCAAAAGCAGCAGTAGTTTCCGAGATCATAATCGTAGGGGTGATGGCGTTTTCCTTACGAACCGAGGCGCTAGCAGTATCAAACGACTGAGGTTGAAAATTATTCGACACCGGCGGGAGGTTCAGCCCCCCCTATCAGCCGGAGAGATGCGTGGCGAAACAGACATCGCCGGAGACCGGAAAGACGGCGGCGGATCAGGAGCTAGGGTTAGGGTTTTGCTTCTAAAGAATTCAACATTAACTGTATGATCTAAATGAAAAAAAGAACTTTTGATAACAATAACAATAATAATAATAATAATAATAATAATAATAATAATAATAATAATAATAATAATAATAATAGCAATAATAATAATAAGGATAACAATAACAATAATAAGGATAATAATAATAATAATAATAATAATAATAATAATAGTAATAATAATAATAATAATAATTTTAACAATAAGAATAATAATAATAATAATAATAATAATAATAATAATAATAATAATAATAATAACAACAACAACAACAACAACAATAATAATAATAATAATAATAATAGTCGTAATAATAATAATAACAATAATAATAATAATAATAACAACAATAACAATAACAATAATAAAGATAATAACAATAACAACAACAACAACAACAACAACAACAACAACAACAACAACAATAATAATAATAATAATAATAATAATAATAATAATAATAATAATAATAATAATAATAATAATAATAATAATAATAATAATAAGTTTAAGGGAGACTAATTACATAAGTAATGGTAGAGTAAAGTGGGTCCAATATGTAAAAGTGTAGTAATTTTAAAAGCAAGGAGGGTATAATTATCTAAAAAACAGAGTAGGAGTTTATTTCGTGGACAAATATTTAAGGGCAAGTAGGAGTTTTTTTGATGGACGGAAGGAGTACTTTTTTTTTATTCGCCCGTCGAGAATCTGTCGACAATTATTAAATTTAATTCAAAATTTCGGTGCCCGTCGACAATCAGTCGAGAAAGTTATTTTTTTATAATTATTTTTAGGGATTATAGCAAAAAAATACACGAATTTTGATAAAAGTTGCAATTTTCACCTGAACTTTCAAATTAGCCAAAATATACCTGAACTTATATTTTTTGTTGTAAATTTCACCTGAACTTGCAATGATTGAACTCCGTCGAGGTGAAATTTACAACAAAAAATATAAGTTCAGGTATATTTTGGCCAATTTGAAAGTTCAGATGAAAATTACAACTTTTATCAAAGTTCGTGTATTTTTTGGCTATAATCCATTATTTTTAATATTTCAATTTCCCGTCGTGAATCCATCGAGAATATTTTTAATACTGAATAGTATCTCGGTCCTCCCCAAAGTTCAGTTCGTCTACGCCATTTCCCCCAAATTCATTTCAGTTGCCCAACGCCATCGCCGGAGTCCGCTGCCGCCGTTCGCCACCTGCCGGAGTCGATCTGCTGCCTCTCCCTCCCTCGACGTTCACCATCGGTTCTCTCTCTCTCCCTCTCTCTCTCTCTCTCTCTCTCTCTCTCTCTCTCTTTCCCTCCCTTTCTCTCTATCTCAAATTAAATTTGTATGGTTTCAGATCTTTCCCGTTCGTCGCGCCGTCCGCCGAAGTCCCTTGCTTCTGTCTGCCGCTGCCTCGCCCCCTGCTGGACCTCCTCTCTCTCTCTCTCTCACTCAAATTTGAAAGGTGCCTTCAAAGTTAATTTTCTGATCTCCGCCGGCTATGGTTCCGCATTAGTGATTATTTTTAATAATTCAGTGAAATACTTGTTGCAGCATGAGATAAAGCTTTGTAGTTGATGTAGTGATGCACCCTGCTTTTGTACTTCATTTCTTCTATATATATATTGAGGTATTTTCATTACATCTGTGTAACTGATCATATGAGACTTCAATCTCAGTTTTCCGACAATTGTAAACATGTTTAGACTTTAGAATGATTTTGTGATGGTGAGGTTTCATGTATTTGTAAAGTACTCTTTTGCCTCATGTCACATATTTTCTCTGGTTATACACAATTTTTACATGTAACTTCTTTTGGAGAAACTCTTGAATATGTGCTAGTGCTCCTCTTAATTTGAAATTTGATGCTAAAGATATCAGATTTTTTCATGCTTTAATACTGCCATATGCTCATATACTTATTATAATAGCCTGCAATCTCTCTCCTTCAGTACTGCATATTTGTAATTCAATAATGAAATCTTTAGCAAATTTTAGCTAACTGTTTTGAGTTAGAATCTCTTGATGTTTACATTACTCTGTTGCAGAACCAGTTCCTCAGGAGCAGCTCCGCGGATTTCTCCTCACTCTATTTCATCTGAGGTGTCGGGGAAGAGCTCCCCTCAATCAGCTCCCTCCGAGGCATCCAGGAAACATTCTCCACGAGCTGCCCGCCAGCTCAAGACAAGTCCACGTTTTTTAGAGCCCACCATCTCTTCTTCTAACCTAGCAACTCGAGCGCCAAAAGAGGCGAGCCTTAGAGTTTCTGATCACAACTCGCCTGCAAGTCCGCTCTCTGAGGTACTCAAGATAACTAGCATCTTCTACTTTTGTAGTAGAATGTAGAAAGCAAAGTGAAATGCAGATATTCCTGTCTGTATTGAAGAATCTATTACTTCTAAGTTGTAGCCTATCTTTGCTTTTGATTTTGTTTGGATTGTTGGATTGGTGTTTGGGACACATTGCCATTTTCATTGATGATAGAATCATAGGGGAGGATAATAGCTTGAGTTTGATTACAACTTTGAGCTAAAAACAAAATACTATTGTAACAGGCTGAGGTGGGTGAATTACTTAGGGCCTAACCTGAGGAAGAAGGCATCATTATCGAACTTCATGCCCTTTGGGGTAACAAGTAATTCTCTCTCTCTCTCTAGACATTTTTTTTCAAATTTAAATTTTATTATCTAATTATATATTTGATGACATGCAGATGGTCTACCATAGCAAGATACCTACCTGGACGAACAGACAATGAGATAAAGAACTATCGGAGAACTCATTTCAAGACTAGAAGCCCATCCACTCATATCAAGAAGCGCAAAATTCTCAACCAACAACAAACTCATGTTGGATTTGTTGAGTTTGGAATCTTTGGATTTATGTAGTTACTATGGAGTTAAGATTTATGATACTTGATATTTAACTTAATTTAAATTTGTAGGTATATTGAATTTGGATGTTTATTACATTAAGTATGTTTGAATTTGGATGTTTATTATAAGTATATTTGAATTCGAATATTTTAGATTGATTTTTACAGGATATTAATTTTTTTTTAAAAAAATATACAGAATAATTGTCGACGGATTGTCGACGGAAATGAAAAATTATCAAATTCTCGACGGATTCTCGACGGAATCCATTTTCAGGGTGAAAAATAAATTCTCGACGGAAATTCCCGTCGAGAAATTAACGACGGAATTTTCCGTCGTAAATCTGTGAAATTCGGCAGAATTTTTCCACGCACTAACGAAGGTAAATAAATATTTCTTGAAGGAAATTCCCGTCATTAATTTCTCGACGGGAATTTCCGTCGAGAATTATTTTCCCACGATTAATTTAGTGACTCTCGTTTTCCGTCGGCAATCCGTCGAGAAACAAATTAACGACGGTATTTTTTATTTTTTCGACGGAAATTTTCGTCGAGAAATACAATTTTTTTTGTAGTGCGAACCCCTAATTTATTTTTTTTTTTTTGATGAAATTTTCCTGAAATATATAAATAATAAAAAGTGTTACAAAAAAACTTGGGCATACCCAAGGGAGTACGAGTCATCAAGCCTCAAGTGAGAGCAAGTGACTTGAGCGAGAGATGCTATTCCTAAGAAAAGCAAAAGTACAAACTTGGCACACCCTTTGCATTTGGGCGGTGCCATAAATAGTACAAGCAAACAATAATTAATTTTGAAGGATCAAACATGCCGATAAGGATATGGCCGAAGGCCAATCGAGGTTAGAACATGCGCACTGGGTAAAACCTGCCGAGACGGAAACCAAGCATTATCGGCCAAGTAGGAAAGGCCTACGTGTATCCACCTAGAGAATGAGCTCCACCATGTGTATGTTACGTTTAAGTAGTAGGCTGAAGAACTGCCGCTTTGTTGCCTCAGCTCACAAGCATCAGCGGTCAAGCTTCAGTTCGAACCTAATACAACGAGAGAGTCAGCAGGGGAGCTAGTGACAGTGGTCTTCATTTGTTGTACAAAACTGTGGTACGGCTGCTTGAGATGTTGGACTGCTGCAAACAGTTGGGAAGCCCCTTGGATGGGCTCCCGTGGTGTACAAGGATGGTGCTGTACAGTTTACTCCGATCATACATGGTTCAGCCGAGAAGAGTGGATTCAACTCATGAGGTACATGGGAACCCAACGTCCGTTGAAATGCTGGACACCTCGGGGACTTTGGTCCAGAGCTTCCTTCGTTGCTGGGCGCACGACGTCCTTCCAATCCTGAAAATGAAAACAACAAGGCCGAAGAATCTATTTCTTACATGTATATGGCAGGTCCGTTCCACTCAAGGTGGCCACGGACCTGCCATATCAATGACAAGAGACACAAGCCAAACAACCACACACGAATTTTTTTTTTTTAATAATATTAAATAAAACAGGTACGGTTCGGTCAAGTGTATGTGTAATTAAAGTAAATCAATTAAGAAGCCATACACTCAATGAATAGGGCTCGTTAAAGATGTTTTCCTTAAGAATTAATGCTAACCCTATTTGTTCCCACTAACACTAAGTATATCACGGCTAATGGAAGTCTTGATTGACAATTAGTCGTCCACTAGTCCTCCACTAACCACGTATACCTTGGTAAATTAAATACAAGAAAAGAGGCGCCCAATGTAAAAATGAAATGCACGATTTTATGCAATCAATAAAGTAGCCACACTTATGCTCGGTTAATGGAATTCTGATGACAAACAATAGGTAGCAGAGCACTAAGTCAATAAAATCGGTCCATGCAGAGGAAAGTGACGTCTTGGGAAGCAAAATTCAAACAACACATTAAAGCCCACCTCCCTTATGTCCCCCACTTAGTAAAGTAGATGACTTTCCAACTAAAGTAGCGGCTCTATGTTCCCCACTCAACCCAAATAATGTCGATTAATTCAAGATGGAATAGTGCATGTTGAAGTTTGTAAATTTGAAATTAGAATGCATGCATGCACGTAAATTAAATAGGGAATAGTTGCTGTAATTAATACGCCACCAAAGCTAATTAAAGCTGCCGTAAAAGATATTCAAAACGTTGAGTTGTCCGGCAAGGGAAGTTTGCAGTTATCGATCAGTCCCAAGCTCTATTCCGACGATAAACCAAAGGGTTAATCGGAAAGGGATTGTTTCCGGCAACAAGGAAACACACGACGGTGCTCAGGAGGCCAAAAAACACTCCAAAACCAATGAACCCAACGGTAAATTCAGCGGAGGGGAGCACGGAACGAAAATAACCAATAGCACAATCACAAACACGAGCAAAACTTAAGAAAACAAGACAATCACATCACGGTTCAACAAACAGAAAACATAAGATGAGAACAATCTAACACCTTATGAACAAATGACAAACAACCGAAGTATAGGAAGTGATTATCAAGTTCTGCTATTACGTAACTTAAGGCACTGAAGGATACGAAGATAAGGGTAAAAACTTAGCACAAGAACATCAAGTCACGTACGTCCAATCTAAAGAACAAACTGAAACTTCTATCACCCTAGCTAATGGCCGTGAATAGCAACCTCCGGCCAAGAACCACAAAACAGAAACAAAAACGAAGCACAAAACAAAGATTATCACGCAGCATGCACCAATCGGAAGAAAAGACACATGAATAGTAAGATTACGTGCACCTTTCACCAATGGACGCAGATGTGTAATTCCTTTGCTTCTCTCGCGTGAATGACTGGGCTTCGTTTACTTGGGACAAGTTCCAGCCTTCTTCACCGAATGTTTGATATTTTCCGATGTAGAGATGGTGGCCGGGGAACTCAGCAAGTCGTGAAGTCCAAAAGCACCTTCTTTCACCAATGGACGTAGATGTGTAATTCCTTTGCTACTCTCGCCGGCAGCCCACACAATGGTTGAGGAAGATGGAACCAACGGACTCAAGACTTCCACCAATACCGCCGGAAGGTAGATGGGAGCAAGGAACTTACGTAAGTGAAGGTGCTTTTAGAGCTCCAATAAAGTTTCAATGGATGGTGTACTCAAGACTTCCACCAAGAGCAAACTTCCTTTTAAATTCGTGATAATGCAGCACACCGTGCTCCAATGGTATTTTTTGACTTTGAAGAAGATGGGCACCAAAATCTTCACGGTATTGAGGGGAGATCCCCCGGAGGAGATTCTCCAAAAACTCGTACCTTATAACACTTTATTCACCGAATGTTTGATCTCTTTCCGATGTAAAGATGGTGGCCGGGAAACTCACCAAGACGTGAACAACCGCCCTCCTCGTCGGAGGGAGCCCAAGAAAGGGCGGAGGGGCCCTCCCACGAACACCTTAAGAGTCTTCACCGAATGATTGATGAAGCTTTGTGCAAGATTTGGTGTTGAAGAGAAAACCGTATGGTTGTTGTGGTGGAGCCGGCGAGATTCAACAAGATTGTAATTTCTTTCACGGTGATGTAAGCATCCACTATCACAAAAACAAGATTGTAATTGTTGTAGCCGAGAAACTAAAATTTTCGGAGGAATTGATTGACCGGAGTTTGCGTTTTTTAGAGAGAGAGAGGTAAGGTCTAGAGAGAAGTTGGAGAACTTCTTTCTAGTGAGAGAAAATCTCAACCTTACACTACTGAGAGCTTTTTTTTTTTTTTTTTTTTTTTTTTATGAGAGGAAGTGTCTTACCAATAGGGATGGCAACGGGCCGGATCTGGACCGGATCTCATCAATCCCAGATCCAGATCCGTTTTTATCTATCAGATCCAGATCCGGATCCAAATCCGCGGATCTAAAATTTTTGGATCCAGATCCGTCAGATCCGCGGGTCCAGATCCATGGATCTACTATTTTTAAATTAAATTAAAAAAAATAATAAAAAATTCACATAAACATGGCTGAATCTGTCGAAAATGGCTGAAATCAACAATTTATCTAGCAAAACTAACAATTTAATGGCTGTCAAATCAACAAATCTAACTATAAGTTTCAAATATAGTCATAAACCTAACAATTTATCTAACAAAATGGCTGAATTTCGAACACATCAATGCCTCAATCTAACAAATTTCGAACACATCAGTGACCAACCTTAGATTCTGAGCATCCTATGGTGGAAATCAACATTCGGCCGACGGCGAGTAAAAGATGAAGCTCTGGCTGTTATGGCGGTGGCGAATGGTGCGGCACAGCGGCGAGATGGTAAAGCTGACGGAGTCGGGAGGCCGTCTTGAGGCTATAAAAGAGAGAGAGGGGCTGTAAAAGAGAGAGTGTGAAAGGGAGTTGGGCAGATAGTGTAAAAGAGAGAGCAGCGACCTGTAACTTCGCCGGCGAACTGGATTGCGAGGGAGGCCGGCAGGGTGAGGCTGGGAGGGAGATAGGCAGGGACCCAGGGTGAGGGAGGCTGGAACGAACTGGAGGGAGGCTGTAGCTTCGCCTTCGCCGGCGAACTGGATTGAGAGGAAGGGCGGTGACCTGTGGGCTGGAGTGGAGAGGCCGACGAACTGGAGGAAGGCTGGTGAGGGAAGGCGGCGACCTGGCAGCTGGAGTGGAGAGGGAGGACCGAGAGAGTTGGATAAAATAGAAACTAGGGTTTGCAATTCTAATTTGTGTATTATTATTAATTTTTAATATATTTAATATTATTACTAAATTAAATATAAATAAATAAATAATATATATTAAAATAAACGGGTCCACGGGTTGGATTTGGGTCGGATCCGGATATAAAATTTTAAGATCCAGATCCGTTTTAAAAAATGAGATCCAGATCCGGCCCAGATCCGTTGGATCCAAAAAAATGAGATCCAGATCCGTAAAAACGGATCTGGATCCACGAATCTGGACCGGGTCCAGGATCCATTGCCATCCCTACTTACCAACTGAGTTGTACTTCGTTGTCTAAAGTAAAAAAATGAAAAAGGTGAATAATTTTTTTAATAAATTATACTCTCTCCGTTCCACTTAAAGTGTCCTGTTTCTTTTTGACACAGTTATTTAGGAAAATATAATTAGATAATCAAATGGTGTGGTGTCGAGTTGAAAAGGTGTTATGAGCCCCAAAATTCTTACTTTTTAACAATAATTATTTATATGAAGGGAAACAAGACATTTGAAGTGGGACAGCCAAAAAATAAAAACAAGATATTTTAAAGTGGGACATGAGAGTATATATAAATAAATAAATTTAGATACCGCACGACAAAAGACTTGAACTCAAGGCCTCAGATCTTAAATATTAATTTTTTATCGATAGACCAACACACGTATGCATAAAATAAAAAATGTTGTCATATACTCCCTCCGTCCACGAAATAAACTCCTACTCGCCTTTAAATATTTGTCCGCGAAATAAACTCCTACTCTGCTTTTTGGACAATTATATCCTCCCTTGCTTTTAAATTTACTACACTTTTATCTATTGGGTCCACTTTATTCCACCATTACTTATGTAATTAGTCTCCCCTAAACTAATAATTATTATTATTATTATTATTATTATTATTATTATTATTATTATTATTATTATCCTTATTATTATCCTTATTATTGTTATTGTTATCCTTATTATTGTTATTGTTATTGTTATTGTTATTGTTATTGTTATTGTTATTGTTATTGTTATTGTTATTGTTATTGTTATTCTTATTCTTATTCTTATTATTGTTGTTATTATTATTGTTGTTGTTATTATTATTATTATTATTGACGATGAAGCGCAGTCTGTTGGTAAGACGCTTCCAATGAGCTAAACAGCCCGATCAGTCCAGCCTGACAAACTTTGAACCAACTTGGATCAATAACGAGGCTGGCCCATTTACTTAAAAAAACTTGTTCGCCCAGCCTGATAAGTCAAGTTATACTTATCTCGAGATCAACCTGGACCGACCCAGGATGACTATCCCACTTCATATCCAACTCATCCAAACGGTCTGGCCGAATAATTCGCACCCAGCCTGGCCCATCAAGCTTGTCCACCAAGCTAGCTCACCAACCTGGCACGACCCTAAAGGTCTAGTCAGTCACACAGGTTGGCCCATCTAGCCCGGAAAGCTATAGACCGACTTAAGTCCACAACCAAACTGGATATATTGCATGCGGCCCAAAGGTTACCATCCACCTAGTTGACGAAGTCATATGACCCAGCCATCAACCTTAAGAAACGTTTTCCACCAAGCTGACACGATCAAATGGGTAAACCTTTGTGATCCCGTCCAAATCGCAACAACCCGAGAGATAAGGGCCTTGACGATGCCAAACTGTAGAAACCCTAGCGGCTGAATGTCCACTATATAAACAGCCCGACTAGGTCATCAAAAGGGACACAAAAAAATCTTACTTGCTATCGACTCCTTGAATTCTCTCTACTCCGCCGCCTAGCCAACTTGGCCTATCTTCGCCTCCCATATTCCATTATCACAACACATTGTCACCGTTTCCACCCTCCGACGCCGCTTACAGCCTGGAATAACCGCATACTCCAGCCTGCCTTTCTCTCTTATTTCAATTTGCTTATCATTCCATTTTGCTATTCCGTTACTGACTTGAGCGTCGGAGGCTCTACAGTCGACACCCCCACCCGGTGCTCAACCTAGGGCTCTTACGTGTTCTTGTGTTGACAGGTTGCTAGTGCCCAATCTATCCGGACGTGCAGACCTCAACTTCAATTGTAGATTTTAGCCTCTACAATTTGGCGCCCACCGTGGGGCCCTAGCAATCAAGCGAATCAACGCACTTTCCGTAGATCTCTACGAGCATCAATCATGTATGACGATCGTGATGGATCTGAAATTCTTGACGCACCCCACGTGGCTACTCAGGCTGACCTAGCCGCCCGGATCGCCACTAAGACGGAACTACATCACTCTTGATCCCGTCAAAAGGTAGGAAACTCTCCGGAGTACAACCACCAACCTCAAATCGACGTGCCTCAGCCTATCCCACGACGTTAGCACCTTGCGAGATACAAGTCGCCAATGATGACTCCTCTACACGGACAAGATCAACCTGTATCATTAAGGAAAGAAACATCATCACAACATGAAATTCAAGACCATTGGTCTCTAGTCATCCAGTTGAACGAACCACCCAGCTTGGAATATTTATCTTTTTTTAAAGCTAGATTTAGCCACTTGTTCAAATGTCCACATGGTACTAACCACAGTTGGTCGAAGTCAGTACGACCTAAATATAATGAATTCCAACTTGCTTCAATTTCAAATACTTGACTTGGACAATTTAGAGCCAACAACTCTACGATTCCATATTTTGCTTCAAAAAATAATCCCAAGCCGGCATGCTGCATGAAAGCATTAAATCAGCTAACACACCAAGATGGGACACAATTCGCCCAAGTCAAAATCACAAGCTGGCTAACGTAAGCCGATTCCAACTTGGATAACCAAATAAAATCAAAATCCAGACTTGCCTTGCTCAAATCCAATAAATTCTCCAACATTGGGTCCATGCTGACGCAACGAAATAAAGATATGAGGATAAGTTACGCCTAGTAACCTCTTCGACATATTGTTGCTTTTTCAAACATACAATCTGCAATATGTTGCATCAATCCACACGATACTGAAGCCGTGATTTGAATAAGGCTTTTTACTTCATCGAATGAGATATTCAAACGTATGAACACAAATGCTTTCAACAAATTCGTATGCAAATATGGTGAGACAAGATATAAGGAATCCACATCGATTAATAAAATAAGCCAAATCTCACAAATAGTTAGCAATGTTGACTCCCCAAGAGTTTACAAATAAAAAATCATAATAAGAGAGACAACTTGAACCGACCCAATAGTCTAAAGTTCAAGCTGGAGGCATACCAATACGAGCAGTCAGTTAAGTAGTCAAGTCTCAAACAGGCAATACAAGAAAAATTACAAGGTGTCTCTTCCCCGCATCAAGGAGTCACTCCCCCGCCTAAGGATGGTCATCTCCAGTGGTCATCTCGACAAAGTTTCTAGCAAGCTGCATCCCCTGCTCCTCTTTGCCAGCCTTCCACTCATTAAATTCATCTATATATTGATGGACATCCCAAGTCCTACGAGGCTGATTCTCGAGATACGCCAAGGCCATCTCACCCCGAACTCGAATCTCCGTCTCACAGCTTGCATAAAGGATTTGTTGCTTCAATACAACAACCTTATCTTTGAGATCCTTGCAGTCCGCTGCAGCTCGCTCCAGCCGACGAGCGTCTTACAACTTGGCAGACTCCAATTTCTTGACAATCTTATTGCCTCATCACGCGCCTTCTTGACGGCTACCATCTTGTCTTGCCAACTTGCTCGTTCAGCCCTCAACTCATTAAGCTTTGCCACCATCGCAAGAGTTCTTTCCTTAAGAAAGACAATTTTCTGCATACTCTACAACAGACACAAAAGTGCAACAAGTTGGTGTCCCTATTTCGACAATTCCACGTTGGTATACGACGCAAATTTCGCACAATTAAATAGGCTCAGCTCGACTCACTTAAACTACAGGCTAGTATTTAATTCTTGGTTCACACATCTACAAATAATACTATATATCGGTGGCACCAACTTGTGAAAACAGATACAAGTTGTATTTCTTATTTGAATAACTCCAAGCTTGTAAAACACCACTATTCATATTGGCAAATGGCTACATGCTATACTCTTTCTTTGAATAATTCCAAGCTGGAAAATCATCAAATTCCATATTGGCAAAACAGGTCCAGCCTGACTCACTTATGTATAAGCTGATACTTTGATCCCAAGCTGACAGACAGGTCCAGCCTGACTTACTTATTTATAAGCCGACACTTTCCCATGTTGACAAACAGGTCCAGTGTGGCTCACATATTTACAGGCTGACGTTTAATTCTAAATTGGTTCAGGCCATCTACCTTCGCGATCATCTCCAGGCTGGCAAGCCAATTCATATATATATGCATATATGTGCTAAGCACAATGCCAAAAAAAAAAAAAAAAGAATCGGAAAGGGAATGGGAGAAAATCTCAACTTGTGGAAATAAAATTCCTACAACCTGTTATTTTTCTCTGGAACAACTCCAAGCTGGTAAAATACTACGATCCACGTTGGCAAACAACTACAAGCTGTATTATTTCTTTGAAAAAAACCAAACATGGGCGCAGGATTCAACGAATCAAGCTGTCAACAAATCAAACTCCATAGCTTCGACAAGGGATAACAAAAAAAAAAAAAAAATAACCGCGCCGCTGCCACAGAAATTCCCGACCAAACGGCCACCGAAGTCGACCATCACTCTCTTCTTCCTCATTCAGAGTAGACGACCACCACCATTAAATCCGCCTGTCCAACAGCCGATCGCTTCTCGAGCGGCGGCGCCGCCATAAGTGAAAACTTAAGCCCCAAATTGCTCAAATCGCCCTATGCAAGAACGACTCGCCGCGGCGGCTCCTCCTCCGGCGAAGCAACGCCCGACCGCCATTTCTATCTTATTCCAGCCACCTCTCCACCCAACCAAGACTACACAGCGCCGAGCTTAGATTCGCAGGGTGGCCGTTGTCCGTTCTCGACAGCGGCGAGGAGAAAGGGACCAGCCCTAACCCATCTTCGCCGTCTGAGTCCGCAACCTCCACCACTGTTGGGAGCCGGCGAGTCAGCCTTCCAAAATCCGCCGCTGCTCGAACCTCAGCAAGGCCCAGCGAGCCCAAAACTCGACTCTCACCCCTATTTCTCGACTCCCTTTCAATCTCAGCCTGCAACCACCACGACCCTATGGAAAGAGAAGTATCAACTAAATGCAAAAATACACCAAAAAAGTACGTTTCGAAGAGTGCATACGCCAAATGCAAAATACCCAATAATAAGCTATGATTACGTTAATCTACATAGCAAAAAAATACATTGAATGAAAAAATACACAAAGTAAACAGATACTCCCTCCGTCCACGAAATGAGTACCCATTTGTGGACGGCACGGGTTTTAAGAAATGTATGGAGTGTAGTGTGAATAGTTTAAGGGTCCCACTCTTTTGAGTGTATTAATTAAAGAGATGTGTGGGGTACACTTGCCAAAAAGGGAAATGGGTACTCATTTCGTGGACGGACGAAAAAGGAAATATGGGTACTCATTTCGTGGACGGAGGGAGTACACAAAATTAAGCCTTACCAATTCCTTCCAGTTTAGACCTCCGGCGAAGTAACCAATGCTACTCACGCCCAGTTTCACCCACGAGCATATAAGTGATGGCCGCCGGCGAAATTCGCACCGCCACTGCGCGCCTCGAGCCAACTGCTTAGGTACAACAGTCGCCGGTTGTATAGCTGCTGAAATCGCTGCACAAGCAGCGGCTGCATCGCGAGGCTACCCTCGCCCTCCGCATCCTTCCTTCGAGTCCACGAGCCCCGCAGCGTTCTCAAGTTCTTCCAAGCCATTGCTCAAGCCAATGACACCACCTATCTATTTTGCCTCTCCCAAATCTGAAAGGTGCTGAGTCCATCAATCTCCAAGAGCAGAAATATCAAACAATAAGAGAAGGCTCGTCCCTCTCACCTCACAAAACAACGACGGTCGCAGGTGACACCACGCCGCCGCCGCGCGTCTCGCCTCGGGCTGCCACTATTCATTCAGGGCAACAACTAGAAGAACCGCCGCCGCTCCCTCTGTCCTCCGGCGGCCAAGTGCCCTCTTCTTCTCTCAATCTCCTCTTCTTCCTCACGCAAATCACAGATCCGGCCTAGAAAAATACAAATTTCTCTCGAACAAGCACAAATTCGGCCAACAAATTTCTCCTCCTTCGACTATCCGGCGAAGGGCGTCGCCTCCGACCACCACTCGCCTAACAACCCGCTGGCCGCGCCTGAAAAACCCTAGGCGCACCAAGCCCCGCCAACTTTCCCCCTTCTGGCAAAGCGAGAACCCAAACCGCGCTATCCATTCATGAGACGGCAAAACGGCGATGGCCGCCGTATTCTGCTCGACGGGAAGAAAGGGGTGAGAAAGAGAGAACGAGATGAGAGAACGAGAGAGGCAGAATTTCTCCCTTTTCTTCATTTTTTCGAACCAGGCTGGAAAGTAACCAATTTGAAGAATTACTTATTCAATTGGACTCAATATGTTGCATACAGGCTGAAGCAATTAATTATTTCGACGGACAGCCAAGCTGGAGTAATTTAAAAATTCACCTAATTCGAAACTCCAAGCTGGGAGCAACTAATTATTTTGACAAAAGAGCCAAGCTGGAGGATACTTGCCTATTTCAATTTACTTATTTCAGATTTCCAAGCTGAAAATTTTTAACAGAACAAGATTTACACCACCAGCTATCTATTATTTCAAACAATAATAGTAAGGGTAAAAAAACCCCAAGCTCTACATACTGTATTCTTTTCTTAACTCCAAGCTGGTAAAACACCACGATCCATAGTGGCAAACAGCTACGAAATAGGCCAGGCTGGATGCCTCTCTTTTCTATTTTTCGAACCAAGCTGGATTTATTTATTTAAAACATATTTTACTTTTCAAAACCAGGCTGATACGTCACATATGTTTTCTTTATTTCATTTCTTCAATTTTCGAGCCAGCCGGGAGAATAATCAATCTGAAGAATTTTACCCAATTGGACTCAAAATGTTTCAGACAGGCTGGAGCAAATAGTTATGTCGACAATGAGCCAAGCTGGAGCATTAGAAATTTGCTCCATTTCAAAAAATTTCAAGCTGGGGCAGTCTAAAAAATATATATATATATATATATCCAAGTTGGAAGATATTCATCTATTTCAAATTATCAAGCTCCAAATTTCAAAAGAACAAGGGGAAAAGAAACCCCCAAGCTGGTGAAGCGCTCCAAAGCTCTACAAGCTGTATTTCGAAGAAAATAAACTTCAAAATTGATTAATCGCTCTGAGCTTATAAAGTACCAAATTCCATATTGGCAAACAGCCTGACTCACTTATGTATAAGCTGATACTTTGATCCCACGCCGGCAGACAGGTCCTGCCTGGCTTACTTATTTATAAGCTGACACTTTCCCATGTTGACAAACGGATCCAGTGTGGCTCACATATTTACAGGCTGATGTTTAAATCTAAATTGGTCCACGCCATCTACCTTCACGATAATCTCCTGGCTGGCAAGACAATTCATATATATATACATATGTGTGCTAAGCGCAATGCCTAAAAAAAAAAAAAATCAGAAAGGGAGTGGGAGAAAATCTCAAGTTGTGGAAATAAAATTCCTACAACCTGTTATTTCTCTTTGGAACAACTCCAAGATGGTAAAATACCACGATCCATGTTGACAAACACTTACAAGTTATATTATTTCTTTGAAAAATCTCAAGCTGATAAAGCACCAAAATCCATGTTGGCAAACGGATTCAACTTGGCTCACATTTCCACAAACAAGTCCAGCCTGACAGTAAAATTCGAATTGGTCCTACCATCCACCTTCACAGTATTTTCCAAGCTGGCAAGTCAAGATATATACACATATGTGTGCGCCAAGTCCATAAAAAAATCTAACTTGTGGATCTAACATCACTACAAAGTGTATTCAATCCTTCATTCTAAGTTGGCAAAATATCACGATCCATATTGGCAAACGGTCATAAGCCGTATTATTTCTTTGAAACATCTCATGCTGGAAATGCACCAAACTCCAAATTGACATACGGTTCAGCCTGACTCACATACACGGGCTGCCATTTAAGTCCACGTAAGATCACATCATCCATCAATTGACGTATGCTCAAATTGCAAGTATATTAGTTTCACGCAATACTAAAGAGAATTTGCCTCTGACTCGCAAGCTAATCTTGCAATCCGTTGCAGCTTGGCAAACATGATGGTTCGACATCCCAAAAAGTCCACCTATACGGAATGGCTATAATCAATTAACTCTTCAATTAGAATTAAAATTCTAATTGTAGAGTGGGGGGCTAACTGTAGTGGGCAAAATTCGTCAACTTGGCTCAAGCCCAATTAACCTTCCAATGAGCTAAACAGCCCGATCAGTCCAGCCTGACAAACTTCGAACCAATTTGGATCAATAACGAGGCTGACCCATTTACTTAAAAAAACTTGTTCGCCCAGCCTGATAAGTTAAGTTATACTTATCTCGAGATCAACCTGGACCGACCCAGGATGACTATCCCACTTCATATCCAACTCATCCAAATGGTCTGGCCAAATAATTCGCACCCAGCCTGGCCCATCAAGCTTGTCCACCAAGCTAGCTCACCAACCTGGCACGACCCTAAAGGTCTAGTCAGTCATACAGGTTGGCCCATCTAGCCCGGAAAGCTATAGACCGACTTAAGTCCACAACCAAACTGGATATATTGCATGCGGCCCAAAGGTTACCATCCACCTAGTTGACGAAGTCATACGACCCAGCCATCAACTTTAAGAAACGTTTTCCACCAAGCTGACACGATCAAACGGGTAAACCTTTGTGATCCCGTCCAAATCGCAACAACCCGAGAGATAAGGGCCTTGACGATGCCAAACTGTAGAAACCCTAGCGGCTGGATGTCCACTATATAAACAGCCCGACTAGGTCATCAAAAGGGACACGAAAAAATCTTACTTGCTATCGACTCCTTGAATTCTCTCTACTCCGCCGCCTAGCCAACTTGGCCTATCTTCGCCTCCCATATTCCATTATCACAACACATTGTCACCGTTTCCACCCTCCGACGCCGCTTACAGCCTGGAATAACCGCATACTCCAGCCTGCCTTTCTCTCTTATTTCAATTTGCTTATCATTCCATTTTGCTATTCCGTTACTGACTTGAGCGTCGGAGGCTCTACGGTCGACACCCCCACCCAGTGCTCAACCTAGGCCTCTTACGTGTTCTTGTGTTGACAGGTTGCTAGAGACCAATCTATTCGGACGTGCAGACGTCAACTTCAATTGTAGATTTTAGCCTCTACAATTTGGCGCCCACCGTGGGGCCCTAGCAATCAAGCGAATCAACGCACTTTCCGTAGATCTCTGCGAGCATCAATCATGTATGATGATCGTGATGGATCTGAAATTCTTGACGCACCCCACGTGGCTACTCAAGCTGACCTAGCCGCCCGGATCGCCACCAAGACGGAACTACATCACTCTTGATCCCGTCAAAAGGTAGGAAACTCTCCGGAGTACAACCACCAACCTCAAATCGACGTGTCTCAGCCTGTCCCACGACGTTAGCACCTTGCGAGATACAAGTCGCCAATGATGACTCCTCTACACGGACAAGATCAACCTGTATCATTAAGGAAAGAAACATCATCACAACATGAAATTCAAGACCATTGGTCTCTAGTCATCCAGTTGAACGAACCACCCAGCTTGGAATATTTATCTTTTTTAAAGCTAGATTTAGCCACTTGTTCAAATGTCCACATGGTACTAACCACAGTTGGTCGAAGTCAGTACGACCTAAATATAATGAATTCCAACTTGCTTCAATTTCAAATACTTGACTTGGACAATTTAGAGCCAACAACTCTACGATTCCATATTTTGCTTCAAAAAATAATCCCAAGCCGGCATGCTGCATGAAAGCATTAAATCAGCTAACACACCAAGATGGGACACAATTCGCCCAAGTCAAAATCACAAGCTGGCTAACGTAAGCCGATTCCAACTTGGATAACCAAATAAAATCAAAATCCAGACTGGCCTTGCTCAAATCCAATAAATTCTCCAACATCGGGTCCATGCTGACGCAACGAAATAAAGATATGAGGATAAGTTACGCCTAGTAACCTCTTCGACATATTGTTGCTTTTTCAAACATACAATCTGCAATATGTTGCATCAATCCACACGATACTGAAGCCGTGATTTGAATAAGGCTTTTTACTTCATCGAATGAGATATTCAAACGTATGAACACAGATGCTTTCAACAAATTTGTATGCAAATATGGTGAGACAAGATATAAGGAAACCACATCGATTCATAAAATAAGCCAAATCTCACAAATAGTTAGCAATGTTGACTCCCCAAGAGTTTACAAATAAAAAATCATAATAAGAGAGACAGCTTGAACCGACCCAATAGTCTAAAGTTCAAGCTGGAGGCATACCAATACGAGCAGTCAGTTAAGTAGTCAAGTCTCAAACAGGCAATACAAGAATAATTACAAGGTGTCTCTTCCCCGCATCAAGGAGTCACTCCCCCGCCTAAGGATGGTCATCTCCAGTGGTCATCTCGACAAAGTTTCTAGCAAGCTGCATCCCCTGCTCCTCTTTGCCAGCCTTCCACTCATTAAATTCATCTATATATTGATGGACATCCCAAGTCCTACGAGGCTGATTCTCGAGATACGCCAAGGCCATCTCACCCCGAACTCGAATCTCCGTCTCACAACTTGCATAAAGGATTTGTTGCTTCAATACAACAACTTTATCTTTGAGATCCTTGCAGTCCGCTGCAGCTCGCTCCAGCCGACGAGCGTCTTACAACTTGGCAGACTCCAATTTCTTGATAATCTTATTGCCTCATCACGCGCCTTCTTGACGGCTACCATCTTGTCTTGCCAACTTGCTCGTTCAGCCCTCAACTCATTAAGCTTTGCCACCATCGCAAGAGTTCTTTCCTTAAGAAAGACAGTTTTCTGCATACTCTACAACATACACAAAAGTGCAACAAGTTGGTGTCCCTATTTCGACAATTCCACGTTGGTATACGGCGCAAATTTCGCACAATTAAATAGGCTCAGCTCGACTCACTTAAACTACAGGCTAGTATTTAATTCTTGGTTCACACATCTACAAATAATACTATATATCGGTGGCACCAACTTGTGAGATCCCAACTTGTGAAAACAGATACAAGTTGTATTTCTTATTTGAATAACTCCAAGCTGGTAAAACACCACTATTCATATTGGCAAATGGCTACATGCTATACTCTTTCTTTGAATAATTCCAAGCTGGAAAATCATCAAATTCCATATTGGCAAAACAGGTCCAGCCTGACTCACTTATGTATAAGCTGATACTTTGATCCCAAGCTGACACACAGGTCCAGCCTGACTTACTTATTTATAAGCCGACACTTTCCCATGTTGACAAACGGGTCCAGTGTGGCTCACATATTTACAGGCTGATGTTTAATTCTAAATTGGTTCAGGCCATCTACCTTCGCGATCATCTCCAGGCTGGCAAGCCAATTCATATATATATGCATATATGTGCTAGGCACAATGCCAAAAAAATAAAAAAAAGAATCGGAAAGGGAATGGGAGAAAATCTCAACTTGTGGAAATAAAATTCCTACAACCTGTTATTTTTCTCTGGAACAACTCCAAGCTGGTAAAATACCACGATCCACGTTGGCAAACAACTACAAGCTGTATTATTTCTTTGAAAAAAACCAAACATGGGTACAGGATTCAACGAATCAAGCTGTCAACAAATCAAACTCCATAGCTTTGACAAGGGATAACAAAAAAAAAAATAACCGCGCCGCTGCCACAGAAATTCCCGGCCAAACGGCCACCGAAGTCGACCATCACTCTCTTCTTCCTCATTCAGAGTAGACGACCACCACCATTAAATCCGCCTGTCCAACAGCCGATCGCTTCTCGAGAGGCGCCGCCGCCAGAAGTGAAAACTTAAGCCCCAAATTGCTCAAATCGCCCTATGCCAGAACGACCCGCCGCGGCGGCTCCTCCTCCGGCGAAGCAACGCCCGACCGCCATTTCTCTCCTATTCCAGCCACCTCTCCACCCAACCAAGACTACACAGCGCCGAGCTTAGATTCGCAGGGTGGCCGTTGTCCGTTCTCGACAGCGGCGAGGAGAAAGGGACCAGCCCTAACCCATCTTCGCCGTCTGAGTCCGCCACCTCCACCACTGTTGGGAGACGGCGAGCCAGCCTTCCAAAATCCGCCACTGCTCGAACCTCAGCAAGGCCCAGCGAGGCCAAAACTCGACTCTCACCCCTCTTTCTCGACTCCCTTTCAATCTCAGGCTGCAACCACCACGACCCTATGGAAAGAGAAGTATCAACTAAATGCAAAAATACACCAAAAAAGTACGTTTCAAAGAGTGCATACGCCAAATGCAAAATACCCAATAATAAGCTATGATTACGTTAATCTACATAGCAAAAAAATACATTGAATGAAAAAATACACAAAGTAAATAGATACACAAAATTAAGCCTTACCAATTCCTTCCAGTTTAGACCTCCGGCGAAGTCACCAATGCTGCTCACACCCAGTTTCACCCACGAGCATATAAGTGATGGCCGCCGGCGAAATTCGCACCGCCACTGCGCGCCTCGAGCCAACTGCTTAGGTACAACAGTCGCCGGTTGTATAGCTGCTGAAATCGCTGCACAAGCAGCGGCTGCATCGCGAGGCTACCCTCGCCCTCCGCATCCTTCCTTCGAGTCTACGAGCCCCGCAGCGTTCTCAAGTTCTTCCAAGCCATTGCTCAAGCCAATGACACCATCTATCTATTTTGCCTCTCCAAAATCTGAAAGGTGCTGAGTCCATCAATCTCCAAGAGCAGAAATATCAAACAATAAGAGAAGGCTCGTCCCTCTCACCTCACAAAACTACGACGGTCGCCGGTGACACCACGCCGCCGCCGCGCGTCTCGCCTCGGGCTGCCACTGTTCATTCAGGGCAACAACTAGAAGAACCGCCGCCGCTCCCTCTGTCCTCCGGCGGCCAAGTGCCCTCTTCTTCTCTCAATCTCCTCTTCTCCCTCACGCAAATCACAGATCCGGCCCAGAAAAATACAAATTTCTCTCGACCAAGCACAAATCCGGCCAACAAATTTCTCCTCCTTCGACTATCCGGCGAAGGGCGTCGCCTCCGACCACCACTCGCCTAACAACCCGCTGGCCGCGCCTGAAAAACCCTAGGCGCACCAAGCCCCGCCAACTTTCCCCCTTCTGGCAAAGCGAGAACCCAAACCGCGCTGTCCATTCATGAGACGGCAAAACGGCGATGGTCGCCGTATTCTGCTCGACGGGAAGAAAGGGGCGAGAAAGAGAGAACGAGATGAGAGAACGAGAGAGGCAGAATTTCTCCATTTTCTTCATTTTTCCGAACCAGGCTGGAAAGTAACTAATTTGAAGAATTAATTTGTCACGGCCGCGCCCGCTAAGGATAGCGAGTTCGGGGAAATCGCGACAAAAGGGGAGGGGATTTAGGAGCGGGATTAGAAAGGGGCATATCTAACCTCTTGATGACTCAACATTATATAAGACAACAATTTAAGAACAACCGATATTGATGGAGGTCAAAGGGGAAACATAATATTACCCAAACGGGTATTTGAGGACATTGTGGAATAGTACATATTGTTTGACGAATATCACGATTTCTAGAAAATCAGTGTATGCAGCGGAATAACAACAACTCGGGCATATGTATGAAGACATATACCCTGCTCTGATGTACTCGTCCTAGCTCGACAAAAGCTCCACTTGCACACCACATTCCCGATCATCGCTCAACCTGCACATTTAGAAATACATGCAGGGCTAAGCACGAAGGTACTTAGTGGACACATGCCGAAAAAATACATACATACATACATTTTATTGTCAAGCCTTTCAACAGTAGTAAGATACGAGGGTTTTCCTTTAAAGACTCGTATTTACCAAAATATCATTTCTTTAATAAATATCCCGCGCAGGCATTTTAACATCATTAATCACCACATCAGTAACTCGTGCCGAGAGGTAGGCCTCCCTCTACGGACACTATGATCGGCCAACCCGCTAGATGACTCACGATCACAAGGGTGTACACTAATTCCGAAGGGATTTGCGGTCCCATTCAGAATCCGAATTCGATTAGCATCAGATAGGTAATTAACAACAAAACATAAAGCATTTAGGCATTGACAAAATCATTCAAAAATCATAGGCAATAAGTTGTAACAATTCTATAATATGGTTTTAGTTTTCGTAAGAAAGCCTCACCTGGTAGTGGTGACTCACGTCTAAGCCTTAAACTCTTTGGGTTCAACCTTAATTGAAAAGAATAACGCAAGGTCTTAGACCGTGGAAAATCTAACATAAATGAGGATGCGTAATGTAATTATGCACGGCTCATATTCTGTTTATTAGACTAAGGTGATACTAAGGGAAATCTTATCTCTAGTCCTTGTATTAAAGCAATTAAACCAACTAGGTTTCGTCTCGTGAGATCTAGTGATTACTATATTGATTCGTTTTCATTAGGGTTTTCTAAACGGCCATTTAAGAAAATAGAAACTCCCTTCGTGTAAGCAAGGGGAAAAGAAGTATAACGATTCAAACACCCAAAGTTCTTCTCTCTTTCTCTCTCTCTCTGTGATCTGCTCTGCTCTGGAAGTCAGCTCTGGCTTCTAGGTCAGCTCTGGCCTCTAAAAACAGCTCTGCTCGGGCATTTCAGATCTGTTCGGACATTTTAGCTCTGCTCGAACATTTCAGCTCTGCTTGGCATCTCAGCTCTGCTCGGCATCTCAGCTCTGCTCGGCATTTCAGCTCTGCTCGGCCTTTCAGCTCTGCTCGGCATTTCAGCTCTGCTCGGCATTTCAGCTCTGCTCGGCATTTCAGCTCTGCTCGGCATCTCAGCTCTGCTCGGCCTTTGTAACACCCCGTATTTAGTTACCTTACAATAGTATCGAAATACTATCGAGAGTTAAGGACTAACACACTATAGTCGTAAGGAAGTTATCGATGGATGGTATGATGAGTGAAATAGAGATGTTAAGGGGATTAAGAATGATGTTAGATTGAGATGGAGATGTTAATTGTTTTCGAGTCGAGACGAAGTGCGAGAGATAGAGTCGAGGTAGTGATCGAGAATCACTATATAGAAGATTAAGCTAGAATGACCATTAGACTAATGGCGAGTGATGATCTGTTTATAATATGATACCTTGCGAGTTAATTGTTTGATGTTATATGATTTATTTGGTATGTGCGCATTTATATTATTTGAGTCAGTATAATTTTCGTAAATTAGCACAAATGTTTGATTACCGTCGCACACTTCTATATTCACCACCATTATTTTATCCTTTTTCCCACATGTGGAAATAGCCGATTTGATTTGCTGCTAAGGGGAGACAAATTACTATTCAAGCATTTAATGCTTCTAATCCTTTGGGATAAGAATATTGTTAAAACCGAAGCGTCTCTCTCTCCGTCATTTCTCATCTTTTCGGCCATCAACTTCTTCTCTCTCCCTCACGATATTCTCTCTCTCCTCCATTGGAGACCAAGCTCAAAGCTTCACCAGTCACCACTGAGACCAAATACTCCGCTAAATCTAGCCTTAAACACTTTCCACGTTTGTTTCAAGAAGATTTGTTGAATTCTATCCGGAAAGAATCGGGAAAAGACGTCTTTTTCTTGAAACTCTTTGCGTAAGTGTTCTGTTTTTGGAGTCTAGACTTGTGTGAGAAGTATGTGGTGATTTATGTGAGTTTTAAGATGTTTTAAGCATGAGAAACTTCCCATTCTCCTCTTTTCTTCATTTTCGGAAAACTTGGGTTTGTGCCCTGTAAAAATCCTTCTTTTCTTAAAACCGAGATGAAATGTGTTATATGTATTGTTCAGTGTGTTATGTGATGTTTTGAAGTGATTAGCATGTGTTTTACAAAATTTAGCTTTGAGCATGAGTTTTTGCAAAACTGAGTCCGGAGATGGAGTTTTTACAAAATGAGTTTGATATGTGATTTTGGGAAAAATCTGTTAGTGAAGTCTTGTATGATGTTTTGGTGTGGAGTAAGGATGTATGAAGGAGTAAATGTTTTTGATGATTTTGAGTTTGTAGAGTTCTTGAGTGAGTTATGTTGATGCATGCTAAGTTTTGATGTTTTTGAGTGTTTGATGATTTTTGAGGATGACAAAGTTGACGAGTTTTTCGAGTTGCTCTTTAGGGCACTGTTCTGCCTTGAGCTTTGTTCTCGAACCGAGAAGTCTTTTCTCGGGCATGCCAGAGAATTCGTTTTCCCGCTGGCATGCCAGAGAAATCGTTTTCCCAAGTTTGCCAGGGAAGATGTTTTCCCGGGGTATCACAGAGAATTCATTTCCTCGCTGCCCTGCCAGCGAGTCCTTTTTCTCTGAAGTTCGATTCCTCTGGAGTTTGTTTCCTCTGGAGTACGATTTCTCTGATGATTGATTCCTCTGATGTTTGATTTCTCTGACGTCTGATTCCTCTGACGTCTGATTTCTCTGATGATTGATTCCTCTGACGTCTGATTTCTCTGATGATTGATTCCTCTGATGTTTGATTTCTCTGACGTCTGATTCCTCTGACGTCTGATTTCTCTGATGATTGATTCCTCTGACGTCTGATTTCTCTGACGATCGACTCCTCTGATGATTGATTTCTCTGATGTTTGAGTCCTCCGACGATCGAGTCCTCTGACGATCGAGTCCTCTGACGATCGAGTCCTCTGATGTTTGATTTCTCTGACATTTGATTCCTCTGGCGACAGAGAGTTCGCCATTCCTCTGGCGACAGAGAGTTCGCCATTCCTCTGGCATTTCTCCGCTGCTCTGCCAGAGAGTTCATGTTTTCGCTGCCCGGGCAAGTTGATTTCCTCTGCCTTGGCAAGCATTTCTCCGCTGTTTCGCCGAGCTATCCCGCTCAACTCGACAGAGTTTTTCCACTCCGACCACCGAGCATTCCTCTGCTCTGGTCCCCGAGTCAACTTATGTTTCCTTACTTGTGTTATGTTTTTGAGTTGTATGCTTAAGTGTTTATGCATGCTTATGTGCTTGATTGCTTTTAATCTAGCCTTCCAAGCGAAGTTAAGAATAAGATTAGAGTTTTATCATAGAGTCGAGTGATTAGACGGAGATAAGCTGAGAATGTTTATGAGGAGTGTTTTATAGGATTAAGGTTAAGCTTTTTGTGAGAAAGTTTCTAACATATCCCTCGCGACTACAGAGACCAATCGAGGACGCAAGTGAAGGTCACATCGAGTACCACCTACAGTAAGCTGAGCACTACAGGTGGGCAGTATGTTGAGAATATGTTGAGTATGAAATCACCGAGTTTTCTAAAATGAATTATTGATGTTATGAGCTTATCAAATGTTGAGTTAAAATGATGTTTATGAACTGTTTGACTTGCCAATATTTCTAATGATGAACTTGTGTGTTACCCTCTACTGATGAGACGAATTCGGATCCTGCCACAAGCGGGGTTGTGTACACAGAGGTGACTGAGAGCCGTCTTCGGGTCGGCCGGTCACGGTGCTTGAGAAGGAGGCCTACTTCTCAGTACCTTGATGATGATAAAATGTAGATGCGGTACATACATGTTGATTATTTGTCTGCAGACACTCCTTTATGATGTTTGATTATGAAAACTGCATACACAGCCTCTTTGACGTTAACTTAATTTCTGTGTATTGCTGATGATTATGGCAAGCATCAAACATATAGCTCTAAGAGCACTTTTCTTGTCTTTCGGCGCCTGCCCACTGAGTATTATGTACTCACGCCCTGCATATATTTCTAAATGTGCAGGTTAAGCATGGACGGAGGATGGTGTGGTGTTGGTGGGGAAATCGTTGTTTCGAGTGATCACCTTTTGATGCTTTTTCGCCTCTATGGCAGCATGATGTTTTTGAAGCTGTTCCTGGCTTATTTAAGAAATAGACTCTCGGCTATATGTCTTCATACATATAGTACGATCACCTTTTGTTGTGTAACTCTGTATATACTAGAATCCCTGTACATATTTGAATTACGACCCTTTTGATTGTGTAACTCAAACTCCGATGTTTGACTTTTATGGAAATGCCGATGATTATAACCTAAAAGAATGTTGAAGTTGTTATGAGTTGTCTATGCTTCCGCACAAACGAGTTTAGTTTTACAGCCTTCGATCCTTCTTTCATTTAGTCGTATCGATACCCGGTCTATGCTATCACTGGCTAGGCGGCGGGCTGCGACAGAGTGGTATCAGAGCAGGTCGTCTGCTCTGAGTATGTTTCTTGACTAAGTCGGACTTTGCTAACACCTATCCTTAAAAGGAGTCCTAGTCTAAAAGTGAATCTTAGACTAGTTGAGAGTTGTCTTGGAAACAACACCCCAACACCCCATCTCCGCCTGCTTACCGAGGTAAGAATCTTTGATGTTTTGATGTTCATGATGTTTTTGATGTTTTTGATGTTTTGATGTTTTGATGTTTTTGATGATCTTGATGTTTTGATGTTCTTTACTGCTTCTATGATAAGTTTCGAGCTTGTATCTGCTAATGAGTTAACGAAATGGCTTAATGATGAAAATACTTGAGGAGATGGAGTATGACAAGAAGCAATACTTGTCCCTTTTATGGGGAGATTTTGAGACTAGTGTAGCCGTGGCACCACCGTACCAAAAGAGAACGAGTATGTTGTTGATTGAGGAATACCAGACGGGTGCTACGTTCACTTTTGATGAACACGATGTTAATATCACAGGATGCAGAGTCGAGAGAATACAGCGACGCAAAGGCAATATCGCGAGGCGATGCGAAATTGGTTCAGGACTACTGGACCTCAAGAGGGTGATACGCTCGGAGAATTCCTTGCGCGTTACCATAATCGCTGGATGGAGGCTACATCTTGTGGCATCGGCGAGGCTGAGGCCATTACGCACCTGATTCCGCAGCTTCCTGGGGAGTGGCAAGAATGGGTAACTTCCCTAGTACCCCACTACATCTTCCGAAATGATTTCGGGCGCTACTTGGGCGCCGACTTCCGTGGATTCATTGCGATGATTAGTTATCGCTACTTTGCTTTCGGTGATCCACCTTCACCGCCTTATGGGAACTTGAATGGACCAGCGCCAGGAGGAGCAGAAGAGGCACCTCCACTGCCAACAGAGCCCTATCCAATTATTCCTCCACCTCCAGCTGATCCTATTTCCGTTATGTCTGAGCCTGTTGTCTCAGCGCCGATTGCTTCTGAAACTTATTCCCCTGTGAGGGATCATGATCCATTCTCATCTTTAACACTCATGCCATTTCCCAGTGCAAATTTCCCATCATGGGATTTTTCTACGGTGACGGCACCTCTGCCATTACCGCCCTCTGAAACGACACCGACTGTTGTGGTTGCCGAGCAGCCAATTGTTTCTACGAAGCCAATTGAGATTGCCCCCTTTAACCCATATCCAAGGGTTGCTCCTTTGCCTGAGCCGGGCACCTTGGCTTTTCAGACGATGATGCACACGATTCGGTTTTCGCCATCGCGAGATGCCCAGGAGGGAGGATCACGCCCTGCCCGACTTGATAGTGATGAAGAAGAATCTGAGGAGGAAACTCCTGCGATGACAGTTGGCTACAGAAGACTACCGCTAATGGCGAAGAGACGTGGGTGCCTGTTCCCGAGATACCTGTGTACGGGCCAATGATGGATACTGACGTGGAAGATGAGACGGACGATGATAGCATTTTTCGCTTAATTGATGAATATGAGGATGGAGAGGCTGAGCCGAGAGAAGACAGACATGGAGCGCCCGGAGCTGATGGTGGGCGATGATTGTGCTGATTAGCATAGATGTTATTATGCCTTTTGAGATGCTTGATGATGAACATAGACGAAATAGTATAGAAGTACGCATTTTAAATGCTTAGTATAATGATGCCTGGGTAGAAGGGATTGTTTTGGATGTAAATAGATCCCAACTTTTGTGAAAAGACCTCAAAGAGGCAATTTTCCTATGTATATATGTTTTACTTGATGTTGATGTTGCCTGATTTGTTGATAATGTTGCTTAACTAGATGAGTGATAATAGAAATGAGTGACCAACAAATGAGAGTTTTTAGATGATGAGAAAACGATAGAGTGGAGGTAAGGAGAGTTTACGTTAGAAGAAAGAAATTAGATGAGATGAGAGCGCCGAGATTTCTGCGCCAGAGCGGAAACGAGTCCGCTGGCAAAGCGAGTCCGCTGGCGAAGCAAGTCCGCTGACGAGGCGATTCCGCTGGCGAAACGAATCCCCTGGAGAAGTGAATCCTCTGGAGAAGTGAATCCTCTGGAGAAGTAATTTCCTCTGGCGAGACCGTTCCTTTGGCTTTTCGATTTCGCTGCACTGACTAATGATCCCGCTGTTGAACGATTCCGCTGATGATTGATTCCGCTGAGGAGGGATTCCTCTGCTCTGATATGTTGTTTCCTCTGATGGACCATGCCCCCTCTGACTTTTTATATAAATCGTTTCTCTGCTCTGCACTGTAGCATAGAGAGTTTGTTTCTGAGGTTGATGCGAATTTTCCTTTCCTTATAGTATGCCCCCGAGAAGGCAAAATCGGAATCGAGTAGAAGAGGAGGAGGAAGAACAGAGAGACCCTACGCCACCACCTCCACCTCCTCCACAGCAAGAGAGGAGAGTAGAAGAGCTCTTCCTCCGACAAAATCCACCTACTTTCAGTGGAGCCGGAGACCCCGCTGAAACAGAAGAATGGATCAGAAGTATGGAAAGGATCTTTAGGTTCCTTAGATGCAATGATGCTGAGCGCCTTATGTGCATGACTTACCAGCTGAAGGGGTCCGCAGATTTTTGGTGGGAGGCCAAACAGAAGACTTTGACCCCAGAGCAAATAGATGAGCTTACGTGGGAGCAATTCAAAACAGCTCTCTGCGAGAAATATATACCGCGTAGCTATCGCAGAAGGAAAGAAATGGAGTTTGCGAGTCTGAAGCAAGGAAATAAAACGGTAGCTGAATATGACCGTTGTTTTTGTGACTTGGCTCGATATGCACCATATCGAGTGGATACGGATGAAAAGATGTCAGAGTTGTTCTGTGCCGGTTTAAAGCAAGAATTTCGAGTTGTCTTAGCAAGTCAGAGCGCACTCACGTATGCCGAAGCACTAAACAGAGCACTAGACATGGAGCTGGCAATGCAGCCAGAGAAGACGAGTCAACCCTCTGTTCCCCATTCAAACCCGAATGCTCAATCGGGGAGTCAGTCCTTCTTTGGACAAGAACAGAAGGGAAAAAGGAAGTGGGACGAGAGAAACCAAGGTCCCCAGAAGCCGTGGCAAGGTCAGAATGCGCCACCTTTTTCACAAGGCAAAGAGAAACGACAGTATGCAGCCCCAGTGGCAGCAGCACAAGGACCAAGAGGAGTACCTCCCTGCCCCAAATGCAATAAGTTACATTTGGGAGAGTGCAGAATGGGAACGAACAGCTGCTTCACCTGTAGCAGAATCGGGCATTACTCCAACCAATGCCCGAACCGACAGCAAAGTGGAACCGGTGGAAGACGGAGACCGTTCCAGCCGCAGCTCAAGGCCATGGAAGGAGTCCTACCGCTACCACAGCCAGTACGCCAGCAGCCAATGCACCGACAACAGCAGCCGGGAAGACAACCAGCTGGGCCGCAGGCGAATCAACAGCAACATCATCAACGAATGTTCGCGATCAACCAGAAAACTAAAGACCAGAATCGGGGAAATTTGACAGGTATAGGCGAGATGAAAGGCGTATCCATAGTAGTTTTGTTCGACACTGGAGCGTCACATTCTTTTATCTCTCACACGTGTGTAGATACTTTAGAACTGAAAGTAGAGTCTGCTCCACAATGTCTGAAAGTGACTACACCTATAGGCAGAACTACTACGGTGTCACACGTTTGTCCTAACGTAGAATTTGAATTAGGAACGTTGAAGCTCGAGGCCAAGAATCTGAGGGTGATGCCTATGTGGCACTTAGATATAATTTTGGGAATGGACTGGTTGGAAGAGAACCATGCAAAGATACAATGCAAGGAGAGACAAATATCATTCCAGCCACCTGGCCAAGAGCCTACTGCCTTCATTGGCATTGAAGGAAAATGGAAGAAGACGCCGATTATCTCGGCTTTGTGAGCCAAGAAGCTTTTGCGAAGGAAGGACACGACTGCATATGTTGTGTATTTGAACCAGAAGGAAGAATCCCAAGCGGATATTGATGACGTACCAATAGTGCGAGAATACAAAGATGTTTTCCCTGAAACTTTGCCAGGTTTACCACCTGATCGACAGCTCGAGTTTACGATAGATCTCGAACCTGGAGTCGCACCGATGTCGAAAGCGCCATACAGGATGGCCCCTGCAGAGTTGCAAGAATTGAAGCTACAACTCCAAGAGCTCCTAGACATGGGTTTCATTCGACCTAGTGTTTCCCCGTGGGGAGCGCCGGTCCTTTTTGTCAAGAAGAAAGATGGTAGCCTGAGGTTGTGTATCGACTACCGGGAGCTAAACAAAGTAACGTTGAAGAATAAATATCCATTGCCCCGGATCGACGATTTATTCGACCAACTTCAAGGAGCATGCACGTTTTCAAAAATCGATTTGAGAACGGGATATCATCAATTGAAGGTACGAGCAGATGACATTCCGAAGACAGCTTTTCGCACGAGATATGGACATTATGAGTTCACAGTTATGCCTTTCGGACTAACGAATGCCCCTGCAGTGTTTATGGATCTTATGAACAGAGTCTTCCACGAATACTTGGATAAGTTCGTGTTAGTGTTCATAGACGATATCTTGATTTACTCAAGGAGTAAACAAGAGCATGAGGAGCATCTGAGGATTGTTTTGGAGAGACTGCGAGCTGAAAAGCTTTATGCTAAGTTCAGCAAATGCGAGTTTTGGCTCGGAGAAGTAAATTTTCTCGGCCATATCGTTTCGGCGAGAGGGATTGAGGTAGATCCGGCGAAAGTACAAGCGGTACAAGAATGGAGATCGCCGACTACGCCACATGAGATCCGAAGTTTCCTAGGATTGGCAGGATATTATCGACGATTTATTGAAGGCTTTTCAAAAATTGCCAAGCCATTGACGCACTTGCTAAAGAAGGAAGTTAAGTTCGAGTGGACGGATGATTGTGAACGAAGTTTTCAGGAGCTGAAAAAGAGACTCACCACTGCCCCGGTGTTATCCGTACCCAAGGCAGATAAGGAGTATGCTGTTTACACGGACGCGTCAAAGAATGGTCTAGGATGCGTGCTTATGCAAGAAGGAAAAGTAATAGCATATGCTTCACGACAACTAAGACCACATGAGATGAATTACCCGACGCATGATCTAGAGCTTGCAGCAGTAGTACACGCCTTGAAGATTTGGAGACACCACCTCTATGGAGTTAGGTGTGAGATTTACACAGATCACAAGAGTCTCAAATATTTCTTTGAGCAAAAGGATCTAAATATGCGACAAAGAAGATGGCTGGAGTTGGTAAAAGATTACGATTGTGGAATCAATTACCACCCGGGGAAAGCCAATATCGTCGCCGATGTGTTGAGCAGGAAGAATCAAGGGGAGTTAGGATTTCTCCTTACTCAAGAAAAGAGCTTGATCAGAGAGTTCGAGAAGATGAAATTAGAGGTAGTAATACCACCCCAGACGGCAGAAAGCATGATTGCTACGCTGAGTGTTAACCCCGACCTACGATCGAGGATAGTCACAGCGCAGAGGGAAGATGAAAAGTTTGAGAAGCTACGATCAAAAATCCGAGTTGAGAAGATGGATGGATATCATGAAGCGGCAGACAACGCCATCATGTTTGAAGGACGCTTGTGTGTGCCTAATGTGGAAGAGTTAAAGAATGAAATCATGAGCGAAGCTCATGACACCCCCTACGTTGCACACCCAGGAAGTACGAAAATGTACCAAGACTTGAAAACAAAGTTTTGGTGGGAGGGCATGAAACGAGAGATTGCATCCTTTGTTGAGAGATGTTTAGCATGTCAACAGGTGAAGGCACTTCACCAACGACCCTATGGCAAGTTGCATCCACTAGAGATTCCCGAGTGGAAATGGGACCATATTGCGATGGATTTTGTGACTGGATTGCCGAAGTCGAAAAGAGGGAATACAGCTATTTGGGTGATCATTGACAGATTGACGAAGAGTGCACATTTCATCCCAATTCCAATTACTTATGGATCCGACAAGCTAGCTCAGGTCTATATTCGCGAGATAGTGCGATTGCATGGAGTACCGATGACGATCACGTCGGATAGAGATTCAAAGTTTACATCGAGATTCTGGACGAGCATGCAGAAGGAGTTGGGTACTAAATTGAATTTTAGTACGGCGTTTCATCCGCAAACGGATGGACAATCAGAGAGAACCATACAAATCTTGGAGGATATGCTTCGAACTGTTGTGTTGGACCGAGGAGTCCAATGGGAGCAAGTTTTGCCCCTAATTGTGTTTGCGTACAACAACAGCTTCCAATCAACTATCAACATGGCTCCATACGAAGCCCTTTATGGAAGAAAATGCAGATCCCCACTGTATTGGGACGAAGTAGGAGAAAGGAAGATATTGGGTCCCGAGGCCATAGATGAGATGATCACTGTTGTCCGACAAATTCGGCAAAGGATTAAGGAAGCACAAGACCGCCAGAAGTCTTATGCGGACACCAGGAGAACAGAGATTTATTTCGATGTAGGTGATAAGGTTTTTCTCAAAGTTTCCCCATCTCGAGGAGTGCACCGTTTTGGAGTAAAGGGGAAACTGAAACCGAGGTATATTGGACCGTATGATGTACTAGAGAAAGTAGGCCCTGTAGCCTATAGACTTGCGTTACCGCCGAGTATCGCAAATGTCCACGACGTTTTCCATGTTTCGCAATTGAGGAAGTATGTGTTTGATCCCAGACATGTCATTCACCAAGAAGAAGTATCTCTTGAACCAGACTTGAGCTATGAAGAGAGACCAGAAGCCATTCTGGACAAGAAGATTCAACAACTACGAAGCAAAGCAATTTCCTTGGTGAAAGTACAATGGAGACATCACGACAGAGAAGAAGCAACATGGGAACTTGAGGAGAAGATGAAGGAGAAATACCCCGAGCTTTTTCCCGAAGGTGAGTACCACAAATTTCGGGACGAAATTTTCTTAAGGGGGGTAGGATGTAACACCCCGTATTTAGTTACCTTACAATAGTATCGAAATACTATTGAGAGTTAAGGACTAACACACTATAGTCGTAAGGAAGTTATCGATGGATGGTATGATGAGTGAAATAGAGATGTTAAGGGGATTAAGAATGATGTTAGATTGAGATGGAGATGTTAATTGTTTTCGAGTCGAGACGAAGTGCGAGAGATAGAGTCGAGGTAGTGATCGAGAATCACTATATAGAAGATTAAGCTAGAATGACCATTAGACTAATGGCGAGTGATGATCTGTTTATAATATGATACCTTGCGAGTTAATTGTTTGATGTTATATGATTTATTTGGTATGTGCGCATTTATATTATTTGAGTCAGTATAATTTTCGTAAATTAGCACAAATGTTTGATTACCGTCGCACACTTCTATATTCACCACCATTATTTTATCCTTTTTCCCACATGTGGAAATAGCCGATTTGATTTGCTGCTAAGGGGAGACAAATTATTATTCAAGCATTTAATGCTTCTAATCCTTTGGGATAAGAATATTGTTAAAACCGAAGCGTCTCTCTCTCCGTCATTTCTCATCTTTTCGGCCATCAACTTCTTCTCTCTCCCTCACGATATTCTCTCTCTCCTCCATTGGAGACCAAGCTCAAAGCTTCACCAGTCACCACTGAGACCAAATACTCCGCTAAATCTAGCCTTAAACACTTTCCACGTTTGTTTCAAGAAGATTTGTTGAATTCTAACCGGAAGGAATCGGGAAAAGACGTCTTTTTCTTGAAACTCTTTGCGTAAGTGTTCTGTTTTTGGAGTCTAGACTTGTGTGAGAAGTATGTGGTGATTTATGTGAGTTTTAAGATGTTTTAAGCATGAGAAACTTCCCCTTCTCCTCTTTTCTTCATTTTCGGAAAACTTGGGTTTGTGCCCTGTAAAAATCCTTCTTTTCTTAAAACCGAGATGAAATGTGTTATATGTATTGTTCAGTGTGTTATGTGATGTTT
Source organism: Salvia miltiorrhiza (assembly GCF_028751815.1). Lineage (NCBI taxonomy): Eukaryota > Viridiplantae > Streptophyta > Magnoliopsida > Lamiales > Lamiaceae > Salvia > Salvia miltiorrhiza. The sequence continues at coordinate 24,254,814 of NC_080389.1, read as the reverse complement.
TGAAGTGATTAGCATGTGTTTTACAAAATTTAGCTTTGAGCATGAGTTTTTGCAAAACTGAGTCCGGAGATGGAGTTTTTACAAAATGAGTTTGATATGTGATTTTGGGAAAAATCTGTTAGTGAAGTCTTGTATGATGTTTTGGTGTGGAGTAAGGATGTATGAAGGAGTAAATGTTTTTGATGATTTTGAGTTTGTAGAGTTCTTGAGTGAGTTATGTTGATGCATGCTAAGTTTTGATGTTTTTGAGTGTTTGATGATTTTTGAGGATGACAAAGTTGACGAGTTTTTCGAGTTGCTCTTTAGGGCACTGTTCTGCCTTGAGCTTTGTTCTCGAACCGAGAAGTCTTTTCTCGGGCATGCCAGAGAATTCGTTTTCCCGCTGGCATGCCAGAGAAATCGTTTTCCCAAGTTTGCCAGGGAAGATGTTTTCCCGGGGTATCACAGAGAATTCATTTCCTCGCTGCCCTGCCAGCGAGTCCTTTTTCTCTGAAGTTCGATTCCTCTGGAGTTTGTTTCCTCTGGAGTACGATTTCTCTGATGATTGATTCCTCTGATGTTTGATTTCTCTGACGTCTGATTCCTCTGACGTCTGATTTCTCTGATGATTGATTCCTCTGACGTCTGATTCCTCTGACGTCTGATTTCTCTGATGATTGATTCCTCTGATGTTTGATTTCTCTGACGTCTGATTCCTCTTACGTCTGATTTCTCTGATGATTGATTCCTCTGACGTCTGATTTCTCTGACGATCGACTCCTCTGATGATTGATTTCTCTGATGTTTGAGTCCTCTGACGATCGAGTCCTCTGACGATCGAGTCCTCTGACGATCGAGTCCTCTGATGTTTGATTTCTCTGACATTTGATTCCTCTGGCGACAGAGAGTTCGCCATTCCTCTGGCGACAGAGAGTTCGCCATTCCTCTGGCATTTCTCCGCTGCTCTGCCAGAGAGTTCATGTTTTCGCTGCCCGGGCAAGTTGATTTCCTCTGCCTTGGCAAGCATTTCTCCGCTGTTTCGCCGAGCTATCCCGCTCAACTCGACAGAGTTTTTCCACTCCGACCACCGAGCATTCCTCTGCTCTGGTCCCCGAGTCAACTTATGTTTCCTTACTTGTGTTATGTTTTTGAGTTGTATGCTTAAGTGTTTATGCATGCTTATGTGCTTGATTGCTTTTAATCTAGCCTTCCAAGCGAAGTTAAGAATAAGATTAGAGTTTTATCATAGAGTCGAGTGATTAGACGGAGATAAGCTGAGAATGTTTATGAGGAGTGTTTTATAGGATTAAGGTTAAGCTTTTTGTGAGAAAGTTTCTAACATATCCCTCGCGACTACAGAGACCAATCGAGGACGCAAGTGAAGGTCACATCGAGTACCACCTACAGTAAGCTGAGCACTACAGGTGGGCAGTATGTTGAGAATATGTTGAGTATGAAATCACCGAGTTTTCTAAAATGAATTATTGATGTTATGAGCTTATCAAATGTTGAGTTAAAATGATGTTTATGAACTGTTTGACTTGCCAATATTTCTAATGATGAACTTGTGTGTTACCCTCTACTGATGAGACGAATTCGGATCCTACCACAAGCGGGGTTGTGTACACAGAGGTGACTGAGAGCCGTCTTCGGGTCGGCCGGTCACGGTGCTTGAGAAGGAGGCCTACTTCTCAGTACCTTGATGATGATAAAATGTAGATGCGGTACATACATGTTGATTATTTGTCTGCAGACACTCCTTTATGATGTTTGATTATGAAAACTGCATACACAGCCTCTTTGACGTTAACTTAATTTCTGTGTATTGCTGATGATTATGGCAAGCATCAAACATATAGCTCTAAGAGCACTTTTCTTGTCTTTCGGCGCCTGCCCACTGAGTATTATGTACTCACGCCCTGCATATATTTCTAAATGTGCAGGTTAAGCATGGACGGAGGATGGTGTGGTGTTGGTGGGGAAATCGTTGTTTCGAGTGATCACCTTTTGATGCTTTTTCGCCTCTATGGCAGCATGATGTTTTTGAAGCTGTTCCTGGCTTATTTAAGAAATAGACTCTCGGCTATATGTCTTCATACATATAGTACGATCACCTTTTGTTGTGTAACTCTGTATATACTAGAATCCCTGTACATATTTGAATTACGACCCTTTTGATTGTGTAACTCAAACTCCGATGTTTGACTTTTATGGAAATGCCGATGATTATAACCTAAAAGAATGTTGAAGTTGTTATGAGTTGTCTATGCTTCCGCACAAACGAGTTTAGTTTTACAGCCTTCGATCCTTCTTTCATTTAGTCGTATCGATACCCGGTCTATGCTATCACTGGCTAGGCGGCGGGCTGCGACAGCCTTTCAGCTCTGCTCGGCCTTTCAGCTCTGCTCGGCATCTGAGCTCTGCTCGGCATCTCAGCTCTGCTCGGCATCTCAGCTCTGCTCGGCATCTCAGCAGCTCTGCTCGGCATTTCAGCTCTGCTCGGCCTTTCAGCTCTGCTCGGCCTTTCAGCTCTGCTCGGCCTTTCAGCTCAGCTCGGCCTTTCAGCTCTGCTCGGCCTTTCAGCTCTGCTCGGTCTTTCAGCTCAGCTCGGCCTTTCAGCTCAGCTCGGCCTTTCAGCTCTGCTCGGCCTTTCAGCTCAGCTCGGCCTTTCAGCTCTGCTCGGTCTTTCAGCTCTGCTCGGCCTTTCAGCTCAGCTCGGCCTTTCAGCTCAGCTCCCACTCAGCAATTCGGTGCAACACTCACGGGTTTCTTCATGTAAAACACAGATCTTACTATTCTACCTATGTGAGCATGCTGTGGTTATTCACGTTCATCTACGTTTAAAGCCTAAAGTTCTCGTTGTTTAATCAAAGTTTCAAGCCGTGGGTTCTACCGGAAAAGTGACCTATCATGCTTCTATGAGCGTGTGTTTCATGCTGAAAAGAGTAGTAACAGAGGTCGAGAGTTACCTGTTGTCGCGCGCTTTGGTCGGACAAGCACGATGGTTCCTCGCTTCTTCGATCGTCGAGGTTCAAACTGGAATGAAAGCTATTGTTCTTAGGCTGAAAACAGATGGAAGGGAACACGGCGAGGGAAGGAAATAAGGCCGTGTCTTACCTTGAAAGTGTAGCAAGGGTCTTGGTCTATTCTTCTCCGTGGGAGGCGTCGAGAGGGAGAGATGGAGCTCTTGCCGTTGCTGCTGGATTTTCAGAGTGCCGAAGGAGAAGGGGTGGCACAAAAGGAGTGAAGGAGAGTTTAAATAGGGGAGCTCGGCTGGTGCACTCGAGTGCCTAAGGGGGAAGGCTCGGCTGGTAGCCCTGCCATGCGTGGAGTAGGGGAGACTCTTCGGTTGCTCGCCCAATGGAGGGGCTGCTGCTGCTGTTGTCGTGCTGAGCTCAGCAGGCGTGGAGGTGGAGTGTGGCTCTTCGGCTGCTGCCCAATGGGAGGAGCTGCAACTGGCGTGGAAGTTGAGGGGGCGCTGCTGCTGTGTAGGGCTGCAAGGACAGCCTAGTCTACTCGGCTGTGGTTGGGCAGCGCTGGCGTGGAAGTTGAGGGGGCGCTGCTGCTACAGCACACGTCCCTTCTCCTTTTCCTTTGCTTCACTCTTCCTTCTTGCTTGGGTGCTGGCGTGTGTAGGTGTGAGTATGGGTAGGTGGAGTGTGAGGGATTAAAAGGGTGTGATTAAAATAAATCCTTCAGTGTTGGTCGTCCTGTTATTTAAAATACTAGCTCCGTGTCTTGCAATATCGTATCTAACAATTAAATTAAATCCGTAGATTTAATTTGCTCGTTGTTCTAATACATAAATTAAATCCGTAGATTTAATTATCCTCAAAGTCGGAATTAATTCACGACTTGGTAAATCATGCGAAGATAAACTCTATCTTGGTAAATAACACAACTTAACTAAGTTGGTTATAACTCGAATTAATAATCATCAACTCAAAGATTCTCATCGCGGTCTTAAACGCGCGAAAATAAATAAAGCATACTGTTAGCTAAGTGACTTTGTCACCAAGATTCATAATTTCACAAACATAATGGAAAACGTAAGACTTCAATTACTGCAGATAGGTAAATAAACACACAATACTGTAATTAAAATACTGATAAAAGAGCGGGTTACTACATAATTATTCAATTGGACTCAATATGTTGCATACAGGCTGAAGCAATTAATTATTTTGACGGACAGCCAAGCTGGAGTTATTTAAAAATTCGCCTAATTCGAAACTCCAAGCTGGGAGCAACTAATTATTTTGACAAAAGAGCCAAGCTGGAGGATACTTGCCTATTTCAATTTACTTATTTCAGATTTCCAAGCTGAAAATTTTTAACAGAACAAGATTTACACCACCAGCTATCTATAATTTCAAACAATAATAGTAAGGGTAAAAAAACCCCAAGCTATACATATTGTATTCTTTTCTTAACTCCAAGCTGGTAAAACACCACGATCCATAGTGACAAACAGCTACGAAATAGGCCAGGCTGGATGCCCCTCTTTTCTATTTTTCGAACCAAGCTGGATTTATTTATTTAAAACATATTTTACTTTTCAAAACCAGGCTGATACGTCACATATGTTTTCTTTATTTCATTTCTTCAATTTTCGAGCCAGCCGGGAGAATAATCAATCTGAAGAATTTTACCCAAAAGGACTCAAAATGTTTCAAACAGGCTGGAGCAAATAGTTATGTCGACAATGAGCCAAGCTGGAGCATTAGAAATTTGCTCCATTTCAAAAAATTTCAAGCTGGGGCAGTCTAAAAAAAATATATATATCCAAGCTGGAAGATATTCATCTATTTCAAATTATCAAGCTCCAAATTTCAAAAGAACAAGGGGAAAAGAAACCCCCAAGCTGGTGAAGCGCTCCAAAGCTCTACAAGCTGTATTTCGAAGAAAATAAACTTCAAAATTGATTAATCGCTCTGAGCTTATAAAGTACCAAATTCCATATTGGCAAACAAGTCCAGCCTGACTCACTTATGTATAAGCTGATACTTTGATCCCACGCCGGCAGACAGGTCCAGCCTGGCTTACTTATTTATAAGCTGACACTTTCCCATGTTGACAAACGGGTCCAGTGTGGCTCACATATTTACAGGCTGATGTTTAAATCTAAATTGGTCCACGCCATCTACCTTCACGATAATCTCCTGGCTGGCAAGACAATTCTTATATATATGCATATGTGTGCTAAGCGCAATGCCTAAAAAAAAAAAAAAAATCAGAAAGGGAGTGGGAGAAAATCTCAACTTGTGGAAATAAAATTCCTACAACCTGTTATTTCTCTTTGGAACAACTCCAAGATGGTAAAATACCACGATCCATGTTGACAAACAACTACAAGTTATATTATTTCTTTGAAAAATCTCAAGCTGATAAAGCACCAAAATCCATGTTGGCAAACGGATTCAACTTGGCTCACATTTCCATAAACAAGTCCAGCCTGACAGTAAAATTCGAATTGGTCCTACCATCCACCTTCACAGTATTTTCCAAGCTGGCAAGTCAAGATATATACACATATGTGTGCGCCAAGTCCATAAAAAAAAAAATCTAACTTGTGGATCTAACATCACTACAAAGTGTATTCAATCCTTCATTCTAAGCTGGCAAAATATCACGATCCATATTGGCAAACGGTCATAAGCCGTATTATTTCTTTGAAACATCTCATGCTGGAAATGCACCAAACTCCAAATTGACATACGGTTCAGCCTGACTCACATACACGGGCTGCCATTTAAGTCCATGTAAGATCACATCGTCCATCAATTGACGTATGCTCAAATTGCAAGTATATTAGTTTCACGCAATACTAAAGAGAATTTGCCTCTGACTGGCAAGCTAATCTTGCAATCCGTTGCAGCTTGGGAAACAGCCCGACTAGGTCATCAAAAGGGACACGAAAAAATCTTACTTGCTATCGACTCCTTGAATTCTCTCTACTCCGCCGCCTAGCCAACTTGGCCTATCTTCGCCTCCCATATTCCATTATCACAACACATTGTCACCGTTTCCACCCTCCGACGCCGCTTACAGCCTGGAATAACCGCATACTCCAGCCTGCCTTTCTCTCTTATTTCAATTTGCTATTCCGTTACTGACTTGAGCGTCAGAGGCTCTACGGTCGACACCCCCACCCGGTGCTCAACCTAGGGTTCTTACGTGTTCTTGTGTTGACAGGTTGCTAGTGCCCAATCTATCCGGACGTGCAGACGTCAACTTCAATTGTAGATTTTAGCCTCTACAATTATTATTATTATTATTATTATTATTATTATTATTATTATTATTATTATTATTATTATTATTATTATTATTATTATTATTATTATTATTATTATTATTTTCTTATTATTTATTATTATTATTATTATTATTATTATTATTATTATTTTATTATTATTATTATTATTTATATTATTTTTTATTATTGTTGTTGTTGTTGTTGTTGTTGTTGTTGTTATTATTATTATCCTTATTATTTTTATCGTTATTGTTGTTGTTATTATTATTATTATTATTCTTATTATTATTGTTGTTGTTGTTATTATTATTGTTGTTATTGTTGTTGTTATTATTATTATTGTTATTATTGTTGTTATTGTTATTGTTGTTGTTATTATTATTCTTATTATTATTTTCTTATTATTCTTATTATTTTTATTATTCTTATTATTATTCTTATTATTCTTATTATTCTTATTTTATTATTATTATAATTCTAATAATTAATTTTTATTATTATTATTATTTTCCTTATTATTATTGTTATTGTTATTATTGTTGTTGTTATTTTTTCCTTATTATTTTTATTTTTTATTATTTTTTTTTTATTTTTATTTTATTATTATTATTATTATTATTATTATTATTATTATTATTATTATTATCCTTATTATTCTTATTATTATTATTGTTGTTTTGTTGTTGTTATTATTATTATTATTATTATCCTTATTATTATTATTATTATTATTATTATTATTATTATTATTATTATTATTATTATTATTATTATTATCCTTATTATTTTTATCTTTATTGTTGTTGTTATTATTATTATTATTATTATTATCAAATTGCTAGTTAGAGCATCAACAACCCTTGCACCCATAGTGGGTGCAATAGCCATGGTCCCACTTCTATTGCACCCGCCCGGGTTCAATAGATTTTAATTTCATTTTCTCTTTACTTCTATTCTTTTTTCAATATAAATTAAACAACTTCAATTTTAACAACATAAAATTCATTCAACTAAAAATCCAAACATTACAAATAAAAAAAAACAAAAAATATTTAAAACATCCAATTTTCGAAAAATTTAAAGCCGTCGAACTACGGGCCTTGGCTTTAAGAATTGAAGAGAAAATGAGTAGTTTGATGTAGTGTTTGTGATTGAGGAAGGGGATATATATAGGTGAAAAAGAAAAAAAAAGAAAAAAAAAATGGCCGAGAAGACCGTTGAAGCCAACGGTCAAATGACCGTTTAATTTTTTTTTTCTAATTCGATTTTTTTTTTATTACGGAAATGGGCGCGTGCTTTTCACCCATTTCCTTCGCTCCAGCTTTGCCCCGAGTGCGTTCCATCGCCCCCCTCCCTTGAGATTAGTAAAAGTAATCACAATACATAAACACTACCCTTTTAGTCTTTTACACCACCTTTTTTCAGCTTTCTTAGTCTCCGTGCCGAACCCCAACTGAGAGTTTATTTCGTGGACGGAGGTAGTATAATTTTTTATTATATATTTTTTAATTTTAATTTTTAATTAACAAGGCTTCACTAATCCAATTAGGGCCTATAATTTTTTTATATCTATTTGAATTAATAATTGATTATTTGGGTTAATTAATTCAAAGTTAGGGTATACTCCCTCCGTCCCTGAAATAAGTTCATCTTTTTCCATTTTGGGACGTCTGATAACACTCATGTTTCCATTGTTTTTAGTGTTCATATGATGTCAATTTTATAGGAAATTGAGTGTTGGATGATTGTTTTGTGCTTAAATTGCTTTATTTTGTGAAATATGTTACTTGGTCGTACTTTGATGATTTTTGTAGAAATATTGAGTTCGAATTTGGAAAACTTAACTGAAATAGAAGTTGTAGATCATCTCGATACACGTTCGTGAGCGCAAACGGATCATAAATTGGAGTTCGGACGAGAAAGATATGGCCGAAACAAGAAAGTGGTGCGCAGCAGTGAATAGTGCCCGACGGGAATTTCCGAATTTTCGGGATTTTCGGATTTTCTCAGTATTTTCGAGTTCTACACTGTATTTATCCCCTGTGCCTATATATAGGTCCTCTTTTGACCTATTCAGGGTTCCCATCTTTACTTTTTCAGTTCCAAACTTTTATTTTTCAATTTCATAGCTTTAGAATTTAGGGTTAATTGCCGGAAAAACCATATACTTTTTCGATTTTTGGTTATTTCCCATGACAAAAAAAGTCTGAACAGAAATCCATGAATTGAAAACTTAATTGTAATTTTCCCCCGCGTCCATTTTCCGGCGATCTCCGATGGAGCTCCGATCCAACGTGGCATAATTCATTCCATCTGTCAAAATAAATTGATGACTAGGCATCCACATCGCCTAATGACTAGGCAGCCACATCGCCGCAATCTAATTAATGAGAATGGAGGCGAGCAAACTGGAAGAGGAAAGGGGAGGGCGGAGGCGGCGAGGCGAGAGAGCAGAGGTTGGAGGCGAGACGAGGGCGGCGGAAGTGGGAGCCGGGATCTGAATCAGTTACCCAAATTTCTGAAAGAGGCGCCGCAGATCTGGTTCTGTCTCCCTCCCCCTGCTTTGTCAAGCAATAAGCCCTAATTAATTAGAATAGAGGTGAGCGAACTGGAAGAGGAAAGGGGAGGGTGGAGGCGGTGTGTGGAAGCGGCGAGGCGAGAGGGCGGAGGTTGGAGGCGAGATGAGGGCGGCGGAGGTGGGAGCTGGGATCTAAATCAGTTCTCTCAAAACTAATTGTCGTGCCAACTGCCAATCGCCGCCGGCGTCGGGGACTCAGGGTGGAGTCACGAGGCTCGGGCAAGGCGACCGTTGACTGGTTTGCTGGCGCCGGAGGTCGAGGTGACGGGACTCAAAAAAGCTTCAATATTGCCGCAAAACTTCAATTCCCGGCGATGACACGCTAGAAATCCGATTGCCACCTCGGATTCAATTTGGGGAAAAAATGGACGCCGGGGAAAATTACAATTAAGTTTTCAATTCATGGATTTCTGTTCAGAATTTTTTTGTCATGGGAAATAACCAAAAATCGAAAAAGTATATGGTTTTTCCGGCAATTAACCCTAGAATTTATTGCTTTCTAGTTTTCAAGGCTTGGATCAAGATTGAAGATTCAAGCCGCTACAATCATTCTTATTCAGTTTTTATACAATTTGGTTTTTACAATTGTGTTCTTTTTAATTATGTTTATGTTTTATTTCATTATGTCTGGCTAGTTTTGTTTGGCTGATTCTAGGGTTTGTAAATAGTTGATTGAATTTATGTGATTTATTTGTTAATACCTTCGTGCCTTCCAGTTTATGATTCATAATTCATGGTGCTTGTTTTATTGTGGATTATCTGATCAATAGTTTGCATGTTTAGCTATTCGGTTTGAGACCTAGCGGAGATAACTGTTTAGCGGATTCAGGAATGTATGATATGATTTTAACCTTGAGACCTAGCGGAGATAGGTGGATCATAGGGAGCTATTCTTATGAGCTATTGGGAGTTAGTAGATTTTCTTAAGACCTAACGGAGATAGATAATTTACTAATCTACGATCGTTGCTGCTCTAGCGAGAGTGATTGATTAATTAAGTGATCTCTCATCATAACTGGATTAAAACTGGTACATAGGATTAATAGATTTATTGCGTAGATTTAATTAATGAATTTACTACCCTAGGATCAGTTGTTTTTTAATATTTGATTTTTCCTACGTGTTTTGATTTATCGTTATTTGCGTTTTAGTTTAAGTCAATCAAACCTTCTTTTTATTCGTTTGCCTGTCTACTGTTAAAGTCTGTTTAGGAGATAGCTAGAGTTGTTTCGTTGTGTCAGTCCCTGTGGATACGATATTCGATTGCTGTTTATACTACAATTACACCGTGTTAGTTGCGGTATTTTTATTGCTAATAAAATAGTGATAAACTTTTTGGCGCCGTTGCCGGGGACTGATTAGAAGTTTCTTTAATATTTTCGATAGGACTTAGTAGTACTTCAGGCGTTTACTGTTTCTTTTTATTTTTTATTTTTCTAATTCTCATTTTTTTTCAGGCACTGCATACGATGGCTACTGATGAACAAATTCGTGCCCTACAGGAGCAGCTGCAACAGCTGTTGGACGCTCAAGCTGCTAAAGAAGCTCAGAATCAGCCTCCGATTACAGAGATGTTCGTTCCTCAATATGAGTATCAGGAACCTCCCCGTATTAATGCCAATAATTTTGAGCTGAAGACTGGTTTGATCACGATGGTCCAGTAGAACCAGTATGGAGGACACGCTATAGAGGATCCTAATACGTATCTGGCGCAATTTCTGGAGCTTTGCAGCACTATAAAGATGAATGGAGTATCTGATGATATTATCCGTCTTCGTCTTTTTCCTTTCTCATTGCGGGATAAAGCGAAGTCGTGGTATCATACATTGAATTTGAGTGCAACTACTACGTGGGAAGATGTAGCTCAAGCTTTTCTACGCAAGTTCCATCCTCCTGGCTTGACCCTGAAATTAAAGATGGACATTGTGCAGTTCCAGCAGTTTGAGGGAGAAAAGCTGGCAGATACATGGGAGAGGTATCAAGAGAAGTTGAGAAAGTGTCTGAGCCACGGATTTGATGAAGGCATGCTCATTATCATGTTCTACAATGCTTGTGGAGAGCGTACAAGAATGCATTTGGACACAGCTGCAGGAGGTTCTCTGCTTCAGAAAGGCAGTTCCGAGGCGTGGAGCATCATTGAGAGTATGGTTGCTACGAGTTTTCAATGGCCATCAGAGAGAGTACAAGCAAGCAGCTGCGCAGCACAAGCTGGGCCAATTTCCAAGCAACACTTCTGTCAATCCCAGGGGCCAATGCAATGCTATTTTCGATGGCACTCTGTCTCCAAAAGATAGGAGGATGAGCAATGAGAACGAACAACCAAGTGAGGAACCATACAAGGCTCCTGTTCCACTTAGAGAATACATCCCAAAGGTTCCATTCCCCCGTAGGCTGATGAAGAGGGAGGTTCTTGAAGAGCAATGTGCTGTGCAGCCGAGCAAAAAAGTGGATGTCAAGGAAATCAAGCTGGAGGTCTCACATTGCAAGAATGAGAAAAAAATTGCCAATCCCGAGGAGACAGAGCATAAACGTATAGTGGAAGAGCTAGAGAGACTACTTGAAGAATCGGACCGACGTGCACAGCCTCAAACTCTCTCACAATTGCAGCATCCCAAGGAGAAAGAAAAAAATGCAGTTGTTCACACCAAGAAGATGGGGGATGAGGATAAGAAAATCTCGCAGGCGAAAGCTGTGTGCACTGAGCTGCCAATGAAGCTACTTTCGAAGAAGAAAGATCCGGGTAGCTTCACCATTGAGTGTGAGATTGGAGGAGAGCTCTTTCCCGAGGCTCTTTGTGATTTAGGGGCTAGTGTCAATGTGATGCCCATCTATGTTTTCAAGCGGTTGGGAATTGGAGATCTCAAGCCGACCTCGATGGAGATTCAGATGGCGGATAGATCAAGAGTGAAGCCAGGAGGAAAGCTTGAAGACATCTTTGTGAAGGTTGACAAGCTCGTCTTCCCTACGGATTTCTTGGTCCTCGATATTCCTGAAGATGAAAATCCACCGTTGATTCCTGGTCGATCATTCTTAGCTACGGGGAGGGCTATGATAGATGTGCCCAATGGAAGCGTCGTCTTTCACGCAGCTGATGCACATGAGTCCTCTGTCTCTGTTCGTGTTAGGCGGTCTGTCACGCCCGCTGCGTTTGATGTTCATTGAGACCATGAGGTATCGTCGAGCTCTAGACGTTAAATTAAGCACTTGTTGGGAGGTAACACAACTATTTTTCTTTGTTTTGTTTTTCTTTCTTTTAGTTTCTTTTTGTTTCTTTGTTTCTTTGTTTTCTTCGTTTTGGGGTTTTAGTGCAGTGTTGAGCTTGGAAGATGCGGGAACTCGCGCCCTGTTCATATCACCACCGTGGAGCATGTGTTTCTATGAGTAGTGACACACATATCATCATCCCTCCAAACTTATTTTCGAACTTATGTTCTGTAATAAGTTTGGGGGAGGGGGGTGAGAGTAGATATGTGTATCACTTTTATCTTTTTGTTGGCTTTATTGTTTTATCCTGCTTGGTTGGTGATGTGTGTTGTTTTATTTTTAAGTTGATTAATGCTCCATTAGATTTATGGTAAGATGCCAATGATGATTTCTGTGAAAAAAAATTTGAATTTGATTTTCTTTGATGATTTGAGCATAATTGGAACTAATTTGCATAATTCTAGAGTGATTTTGACCTTGACTTTTAGACGTTGAATAAACCTGTGAGATTTTGAGCCATGACTGTTTATCATACACAGTTTATTCTTTGTTGTGAGTTTTGTCATGCATGTGGTGATCTTCTAGAACTTGTCATGGTTTCTGTGTCGAGGTTGCTGTTGTGCTCAGGATTAGGAGATGATTTTAAGCCATCATTTGTTAGCAACAATTTTTCCCAAACACCGTCCTAGGAAAAAAATTATCCTTTGTTATCCACTTTGAGCCTATTTAGCTTTTATTCTTTAGCTGGATGATAGGGGGTGATGTAGTATATGGGAATCTTTGTGTGGTGAATATTCATAGTGGATTGTGAAAAAGAAGGTATGATTTTGTGTTACAATTTACTCTTATGAGCTCTAGAAAAGTTGTGGAAAGAAAAGAAAAAAAAAGTTGTTCAAGAAAAAGAAAAAAGAAAGAAGAAAAAAAAAGAAAAAAAAAGAGAGAGAAAAAAGTATAAAGTCGAGTGTATATTGAGATATTTGTTTGAAAGTCGACTTCGTTTGTTGGAAATAAATGGAGAGTATAAAAGAGTGTTTAGTTTTGTATGGTGATGATTAAATCCCTTGAGTTGTGTTGTTTATGGTGACATAGTTGGGAGGAAGATGAAATTTATTCCATCTTGTGTTGCGTTTGTTGGAAATAAATGGAGAGTATAAAAGAGTGTTTAGTTTTGTATAAAGTCGAGTGTATATTGAGATATTTGTTTGAAATTCGACTTCGTTTTAAATCCCTATAAGGTTGGTGTTCTTGATTATTTTGAGTCACTTAGCCTATATTTCCCTACCTTAACCAATGTCCCTACATTATAACCCAAAAAATAAAGACCTATTTGATCTTAGTCATGGCACACTTTTAGTGATGGAGATTGTAGACGATTGGCAAGCTTATGATAAGTGATCTGCATTGCATTGAATTCGATGAGAGCATACACGTCCTATTCCATCAAATTGAGCGTTGAGTGATACACATACCTTGTGAGATTCAATTGTTTGGAATGTCAATGTTGATTTTGCTATAGGTTGTGTTTATTGGTGAATTTTGTGCTTAATTATTGAGGATTTGAGAATTTTATCATTCTTTATTATTCGGAGGCATCGATGAGCTAGATTTCTTACCCATTCGTGTTATTGATTGTGTTCTTCTCATTATTCGAGGACGAACAATGGCTTAAGTTTGGGGGAGTTGATAACACTCATGTTTCCATTGTTTTTAGTGTTCATATGATGTCAATTTTATAGGAAATTGAGTGTTGGATGATTGTTTTGTGCTTAAATTACTTTATTTTGTGAAATATGTTACTTGGTCGTACTTTGATGATTTTTGTAGAAATATTGAGTTCGAATTTGGAAAACTTATCTGAAATAGAAGTTGTAGATCATCTCGATACAAGTTTGTGAGAGCAAACGGATCATAAATCGGAGTTCGGACGAGAACCATATGGCCGAAACAAGAAAGTCGCGCGCAGCAATGAATAGTGCCCGACGGGAATTTCCGAATTTTCGGGAATTTTCGGGATTTTCGGATTTTCTCAGTATTTTCGAGTTCTACACTGTATTTATCCCCTGTGCCTATATATAGGTCCTCTTTTGACCTATTCAGGGTTCCCAGCTTTACTTTTTCAGTTCCAAACTTTTATTTTTCAATTTCATAGCTTTAGAATTTATTGCTTTCTAGTTTTCAAGGCTTGGATCAAGATTGAAGATTCAAGCCGCTACAATCATTCTTATTCAGTTTTTATACAATTTGGTTTTTACAATTGTGTTCTTTTTAATTATGTTTATGTTTTATTTCATTATGTCTGGCTAGTTTTGTTTAGCTGATTCTAGGGTTTGTAAATAGTTGATTGAATTTATGTGATTTATTTGTTAATACTTTTGTGCCTTCCAGTTTATGATTCATAATTCATGGTGCTTGTTTTCTTGTGGATTATCTGATCAATAGTTTGCATGTTTAGCTATTCGGTTTGAGACCTAGCGGAGATAACTGTTTAGCGGATTCAGGAATGTATGATATGATTTTAACCTTGAGACCTAGCGGAGATAGGTGGATCATAGGGAGCTATTCTTAGGAGCTATTGGGAGTTAGTAGATTTTCTTGAGACCTAACGGAGATAGATAATTTACTAATCTACGATCGTTGCTGCTCTAGCGAGAGTGATTGATTAATTAAGTGATCTCTCATCATAACTGGATTAAAACTGATACATAGGATTAATAGATTTATTGCGTAGATTTAATTAATGAATTTACTACCCTAGGATCAGTTGTCTTTTAATATTTGATTTTTCCTACGTGTTTTGATTTATCGTTATTTGCGTTTTAGTTTAAGTCAATCAAACCTTCTTTTTATTCGATTGCCTGTCTACTGTTATAGTCTGTTTAGGAAATAGCTAGAGTTGTTTCGTTGTGTCAGTCCCTGTGGATACGATATTCGATTGCTGTTTATACTACAATTACACCGTGTTAGTTGCGGTATTTTTATTGCTAATAAAATAGTGATCAACTTCCCCCAAATAAGTTCCTCTTTCTTTCTTTTTTTCTATTTTTGGACAACTACCCCACCACTAATAATACTTTATTTATTCTTACTTTTTACTGGTGTGTTTTTTTGAAAGCAGATGTCTCTCTCTCGCAACTCTCTCTGCGTAACCTAATCTGATGTCGTCTACGTGCGGCGGTGCCGCCGCCGGTGCACCGAGAATTAGCAGCGCTGATCGCGCTGCGCTTAATATACCCAAAACCTCTTCCAACTTCGATTCGCCCAGGAAATTCCACTCAGCCCCAAACTCTCCTATCATGGCTTTGAGAGACAGTAACCCTAATGATCATACTAATTGCAGTGGTACGATTCTTAATCGCCAGTTGGTCGGTGAAGTTCAAAAGGATGGCGCCAATAATCAGGAAAATCACCATAACCTTAGTCTTGGAGTTTCGACTAGGGTTTCAGAGAAGATAACTTCTACTGCGCAGCATGAGAACATTCGAAAGGAACAGCCTTCATACGCTACGATGGTTCAACCCAAAACCAAAAGAACGCCTGATGTTCTTGCTAACAAATTCACTAGCATTCAACCCGAGCCATGCGGTGATTCTTACGCCATATCTATTCCTTCGGATTTCTACAGAAAACAAGTTGAGGAATTCAAGTTTGCCATTATTGGTAGACTTTTACTTCGTAAAGGGGATAAGCCGCATCCGACGAACGATTTGAAAGCTGAACTTCAGCGTTTGTGGAACATTCGGAATGATTGGCAAGTTATTCCCATGAGCAAAGGTTTTTTTGTTATCAGGTTTACTTCGGCTGAGGATAAAGCTTCAGCTAAACATCACATGATTTGGGAGCTATCGACGGGATCTCTACGCATCCGGGAATGGGTTCGTAACTTCGATCCTTATAAAGAAGTGTCTTCTCTCTGCCAAGTTTGGGTATGTATCTACTATTTGCCGGTGGAGTATTGGCATCCGGAGATTGTCACCGGAATATCAAGATTTATCGGTGGTGGACGTCGCCAACCACCAAAATAATTCCTGCAGAATTACCAAAATAAATTAATACAATGGCAAGCAGGGTCGATCCCACAGAGAGCAGTTAAAATTCATTCAAATCCCTAAATCTATAAAAACGGTGATGCCACCACGCCTTAATTTTAAGAGGAGTTAATTAAACTAAAAACACAGAATTTAATCAAATAAAATAAGCTTGAAGTAAATCAATAAAAAGGGTAATTCGGCTCAAATAAATCCACTCTAATTCAAACTCTGATCATTGACGCAATAATTAATCAATCCCTATCAACCAACCAGTTATAGGATACCGTGAAACGCAACGGACGTACCCCAATTCCTACTTACTGTATCGATAAACAGCTGGAGACGCCAGACCTGTTTATTTCCCTTATTAAAATATAACCTAGCTGGAGACGCCAGACCTAGATTTAATATTCTAATAGCATTAAGATGAAGGAACCCAATTTATACCAATTATCCTAGAGACGCTAGTAATAATTAATATACCAATTAATTCCCCCTACGAACATGGTAGTTGTATCACTAATTAGTCCAATTCCAACAATTACGGATTGGCAGGAACTAATTGACTGTAATCCAATTAAACTTAAGTTGATCAGACTTAAATAAAATCAGAATTATCTTGGAACCTAGGAATTAATCGGAATCAATAGGAATCAATTTTAAATCAATTAGGTCTCACAGATCATTAAATTAGAGTTTCATTATTCTCGCCGAATTAAAAGTTTAGCTACTCATGCTTAAAATAAAAACGATCAAATAAATAAAAATAGACATAATAAATTAATAGAACGAAAGCTAACAAATAAATCGCAAGAAATTAAATAAACCCTTGAACCAATCGAGAATTCGTCTGCCTCAATTATCCAATCCAGCCGCAATCTTCTCAATCTCCAAAGCAAGAATTAAATAATCTGAACTATGAAACTTGATGACTAATTTGCGTGGAATAAAGTAAATTGCATGAAAGAAAGGTTTGCATGGAAAAATAAGAAAGCAAAAGTCAACTCCTCTATTAGAAATCAAAAAGTGCGGCTGAAGTAATTGCAAAAAGTGTATGTGTAGAAAAAATATAAAACCTAACTATTCTCCTCTCATGCATGCGGCTAGGTCTAATGCAAAAATAAAATAAGAGTCCTAATCTCATCAGAGTTCTATACGCGGCGCTTATGGAAACAAAAGTAGGGAATTAAAATCCCCTTAAGCTACCGCCTAACCTAAATAACATGGGCTTCGGCCCTAAACTCAATTAATACCCAAAATAAAATATAACTAAGAGTTTTGAGCTTCATAAAAATATAACAAGTAATTAAAAGCTCAATCTCTACTTTCTTCCATCTTTACGTCGAATCCCATCACAAACTCGTCTTTCTTCACTTTCTTCCAATTAGCAGCTCCATCTCCAATTCTTCTCATTCCTGCGCCAAAACATAGCAGAACATGCAATATCACATGAAACCACGGCGAAACGCACACTAAATTAGGTAGCTAAAATACACACATCAATCGGTCTTCCCATTCGAGTCGACGGTGCTTCCACTAAAAGGGAGTTTGGACATTTTGCTAGAGTGCTTATTGAAATTGATTTATCTTTGCCTCTTCGTGATTCGATCATGGTTAATTGTGATGATTACTCGGTTTATGTCGAGTTTAGCTATGAGCAGCTTCCGTTATATTGTTCACGATGCAGGTTAACAGGGCACTCGCTGGACAAATGTAAACGTCGGGTCGAGCCTGAGAACTCTAAACATAAGAGAGTTGTACAAGAACCCGAGAACTCTAAACACAAGAAAGTGGTACAAGAATTCGTTCCTTTGACTAAGAGCAAGAACATGACGGGAGGTAAGGAGATGCTTGCTGGTGAGAATTCTCGAAGGAAAGTGATCAACCGAACTTGTCCAGGAAGCTCAGCACGGCTGAACAGGAAACGCCAAAGTTGCTCTCGGGCAACAAATTTTCTCCTCTTATGAATGATGAAGGATACATCGAGCAGGAGGCGGACAAGCATCAAAGGCCTTCTTCACCAAGGAGAGAGTCTGGTCAGATGGGAAGTCTGCAAAAACAATGACGCTCCACTGTTGTTCAAGAGCCAGAAGAGCACGAGACAGAAATTCAGGAGTCTGAACATGGAGAGCATTTCATCGAGCAAATTGAGTGCAATGATAGGCGAAAAAATTTGGACACCAATTATGGGCCAGATGTGCTGTTCTCAATGATTACACCTTCACGAAATATGGACGAACATCAGAGCGAGCATGAGGAAGTGATTGATGAGGAAATCGTTGTTGAGAAGGGGAATGAGGAGAGGCTGGCGGTCACGTTGGCTACACCTTCTGCCAAGAGTGTTCCGGCACAGAATCATGGGGTTAATCAGGAAACGCAGACGAGTCAGATGGCGAGTGACATGAAGGTGCAGCGGGCTGCTGATGCGGTGGTTTAAATATCTGAGGCCCCTCAGAAGAAACGAGGAAGGCCACAGAAACAAAACTCCGAACAGATGACGCGCAAGGTTATCTTTCATCCGGAGAACACTATAAAGGGACGTCTCAGAAAAAATGATGCGATGAGGACGGCGCCCAACATAAGATCAGAACAGATAATCACGGACCGTTTGAAGGCAGCGGTGAACTCTGGCCATAATCCACGTGATTTTCAGATTGTCTCCCATACGACCAACAGTGCTAGAACTATGAGCAATGTTGCTTCGGGTAGATGGAGTGACGAAGTGGAGATGGGGTCTGCCCATGCTACGCTGATTTATGCATAAATTGCTCTATTTTTAAGGGTTTGTATGTGCGTATTTTAAGATAATCTTCTGGAAATTGGTGCGTTTTATGGTGTATTTTATGCTTTGCAGGAGATTTAGGCTTTCGAGATGGAAGAATACAATTTTGGAGAATTTTGGATGAATTTGGCGTTTTCTAGGTGTTCTGGTCTCCAGAGCAGAGGAACCGACATTTCCAGAGCAGAAAAGCGCCAACGTCAGGAAAGCGAAGCTCCAGTGCAGCGAAATCAAGAAGCCAGAGCAGAGGAATCACCCATTCCTCTGCAGAGAAGCGCCAGCATCAGAGAAGTAAAGCCCAGCGCTCAATAGTCAGAGCAGAGAAATCACCATTTCTCTGACCAGAAGAGTCAATAGTCAGAGCAGAGAAATCACCATTTCTCTGAGCAGAGGAGAAGGATGCAGAGCAGAGAAATCACCATTCCTCTGGCGACCGTTCCCCTGGCGATAGCCATTTCTCTGGCGAGGTCCGTTTCTCTGACGATAGCCGTTCCTCTGGCGAGAGCTGCGAATTCGGCAAGAGTAGGAATGTTTTCTAGAGCGCGCATCCAGCTGGAGAGTTGCCTTATTTTACACGATTCTATTACCTTTAGAATTCTACTTTGCATGGCAACTTCCATGGTGATCGAAGGAAATCTGAAAACTATAAATAGGTCCTCTTTTGACCTATTCAGACACCCAACATTCATATTTCAGTTTTATAGCTTTAGAATATTTTAGCTTTCCAGTTTTCAAGGCTTGGATCAAGATTGAAGATTCAAGCTGCTACAATCGTTTTCATTCAGTTTTTATATAATTTAGTTTTTACAATTGCTTTCTTATTTATTATGTTTATGTTTTCTTTTGCGATGTCTGGCTAGTTATTTAATCTGAACCTAGGGTTTGTACATAGTTGATTAATTATGTGTGTATGATTTATTGATATCAATTTGCCTTCCAACTTGTGATTCATGATTCCTGGTGCTTAATTTCTTGTGAATTATTTGGCCAATAATTTTGCATGTTTAGCTGTTCAGTTTGAGTCTTGAATGCGATAGTTGTTCAGCCGATTCAGGAATGCATGTTATAGTAGTTGCCTTGACACTTGAATGGGATAGGTGAAACTGTAGGGAGCTATTCGTTGTGTACGCTTGGGAGTTAATTTATTCCTTGGAGTCTTGAATGTGAAGGGGGTAAATTAATCTACTTTCATAGGTGTTCGTTAGAGAAGCTTGTGAATAGTTCTGTGATCTCTTATCAGGGTTGGATTAAATTGGTAATTGAATCAATAGATTAAATGCATGTAATTAATTAGTAAAAGTACATCCCTAGGGTCAGAGTCTTTTATTATTTGAGTTTTTATCTTATTTTATTTGTTGTTATTTGAATTTAGTGCTAATCAAACCTTCACACTTTCTGTTGCCTGTCTACTGTTATAGTCTGTTTAGGAGATAGCTAGAGTTATTTCGTTGTGTTAGTCCCTGTGGATACGATACTCGGTTACTTATTATTTGCTACAATTGCCTGTGTTAGTTGCAGTTTTTGTTGCTAATAAAAATAGTGATCAACTTTTTGGCGTCGTTGCCGGGGACTAATTAGAAGTTTCTTTAATATTTCCGATAGGACTTAGTAGTACTTCAGGCGTTTACTGTTTCTTTTTATTTTTATTTTTCTAATTCTCATTTTTTTCAGGCACTGCTTACGATGGCTACTGATGAACAGATTCGTGCTCTACAGGAGCAACTGCAACAGCTGTTGGACGCTCAAGCTGCTAAAGAAGCTCAGAATCAGCCTCCGATTGCAGAGATGTTCGTTCCTCAGTATGAGTATCAAGAACCTCCCCGTATTAATGTCAATAATTTTGAGCTAAAGATTGGTTTGATCACGATGGTCCAGCAGAACCAGTATGGAGGACACGCTATAGAGGATCCTAATGCGCATCTGGCGCAATTTCTGGAGCTTTCCAGCACTGTAAAGATGAATGGAGTATCTGATGATATTATCCGTCTTCGTCTTTTCCCTTTCTCACTGCGGGATAAAGCGAAGTCGTGGTATCATACATTGAATTTGAGTGCAACTACTACGTGGGAAGATGTAGCTCAAGCTTTCCTACGCAAGTTCCATCCTCCTGGCCTGACCTTGAAATTAAAGATGGACATTGTGCAGTTCCAGCAGTTTGAGGGAGAAAAGCTGGCAGATACATGGGAGAGGTATCAAGAGAAGTTGAGAAAGTGTCCGAGCCACGGATTTGATGAAGGCACGCTCATTATCATGTTCTACAATGCTTGTGGAGAGCGTACAAGAATGCATTTGGACACAGCTGCAGGAGGTTCCCTGCTTCAGAAAGGCAGTTCCGAGGCGTGGAGCATCATTGAGAGTATGGCTGCTACGAGTTTTCAATGGCCATCAGAGAGAGTACAATTGAAAAGGGTGGCAGCTGCTTCCAGCTCTGATCCTATGGCAATGATGGTTACACAGCAGGCAGCAATTGCTACGCAGATGGCAGAGCTGACTACTAAGATTAATGCTTTGACCATTGGAAATCAGGAGCAAGCTGTGAGAGATCCCATATGCATAGAAGATGTAAATTTTGTCAATGGCCAAAACTTTGGAAATTTTCAGAAGGTACAGCCAGGAATGTACAACAGAGGGCAGCAGTTTCAGCAGCAATATCAGCCAGGAGGGCGCCCACACCCAAATCTAGCCTATAGCAATCCCAACAATGCTTTGCAACCTCCACCGGGATTTTCTGTGTCTAGCGGAGGAGTTATAAATGAGCCAAAGAAGGTATCGCTGGAGGATATGATGCATCAGATGTTAACAAAGATGTCTAGCATGAAGACAACTGTTAATACAAGGATGACCAATTTGGAGTCTTAAGTGGGTCAAATTGGAAATAATTTTTCAGCACTGTCCAAGCAAGTGCAGATATTGGAGACTCAAGTTGGTCAGATGGCCAACCAAGTAGCTGCGCAGAATAAGCCATGTCAATTTCCTAGCAACACTCAGTTCAATCCGAAGAGCCAATATCAACAACCTCAGCAAAATCAGCAATGTCATTCCATCCGGGTGGTTGATAATTCAGTTGAGGATGAAGAGCAGCGGAATCATCCAGAGCAGCGGAATCATCCAGAGCAGCGGGATCATCCAAAGCTGCAGGAGGACAAGGATGGCAAGGAAAAAAATGTAGAGATTATGGAGGATGATGACCTGGAGACGATTGTGTGCGATTCGCCGCATACTTCTAAGGTATCATCGAATACCTCTGCTGTTAAGAAGCCTATTCCTACTCCTACGTTTTCCAGGCCAGAGTACAAGCCTGTAGCACCTTTCCCTCTTCCATTTCCGAGGCCAAGATTAGATGAGCAAAGTTCCAATTTTTTGGACACATTTAAGAAGTTGGCTATGAATATTCCTTCCGTGGAGATCTTGAGAAATAAGCCAAATGAGGTGCAAATTGTGAAGGCTGTGATGGAAAAGAAGAGTGCATTCAATGAATTTGAGGAGGTGCTCGCAGTGAAGGAGTATCAGTTGCCTCCAAAGAGAGAAGATCCGGGCAGCTTCAATATTCCTGTGAATATTGGAAAGTCATTGTTTGAGAAAGTGATGTGTGACACCGGAGCAAGCATAAATGTCACGCCTCTCAAAGTTTATAGGAAGTTGCAGCTGGGGGATTTGAAGCCAACCAACAAGACAATTCAGCTTATTGATAAGTCTTGCTCTAAACCTCTAGGAGTTGCGGAAGATGTGCTTGTGAAGGTGAGTGATTTTTTCTTCCCAGTCGACTTTGTAGTGTTGGATATTCCGGAGGATCCAAAGATGCCTTTGCTGTTAGGGAGACCTTTCCTTGCCACATGTGGAGCAAAACTAGATATGCAAAGGGGGACGATGACTTTGGGAGCCTATGGGGAAAGTGTGATTTTCAAGAAACCTCCACCAAAGGAAGTTCCACCAAATGAAGTGATTAATTTGGCTGACAGTTTTCTAGCAAATTCGGAGGATGAAGAGATTGAGAAGAATGAGCTGCCCAAGTATGAAGCCAAGAAAAAAACTCCAAAGCCAAAAGAAGTTCTGAATTTTGAGATGTGTTTGTTTTTGGAGCATGATGGGGGGTCTTTGAAAACCCATACCCCCAAGAAGAAGAAAGTGAAATTCCGGATTTTTCGGAACAAGAGTGAGAAGGGGGCAATGCTTGTGGAGGATGTTCGAGCCAAGAGAAGTGTTTTGGTGGAGAGGGCACCCAAGAGTAGAAAAGCTTTCCAATGGTTAGAGTGTTGTTTCCGACCTCCATGAGTTTTTGAGGTATCGTCGAGCTCTAGACGTTAAATTAAGCACTTGTTGGGAGGTAACCCAACCGTTTTCTTTGTTTTGTTTTCCTTTCTTTCAGTTTCATTTTGCTTCGTTTTGTTTCTCTTTGTTTTTTTTTTTTTTTTTTTGGGTTTTTAGTGCGGTGTTGAGCTTGGAAGTTGCGAGAGCTCGCGCTTTGTTCATACCACCGCCGTAGAACAGGTGTTTCTCTGCCAGATTTCTGGAGGTCTTCATGTTTCAGCGCAGCCACTCTCTTCGCTGCCCTGTCCAGCGCAGCCACTCTCTACTCTGCCCAAGGCCACAAACCTTCCTTTTCGCCGCCTCTCACGATGATTCCGTTTGTCAATGCCGATAATCAAGGATGTTTACTCACTCTTTTTCTTTTGCCCTGAGGACATGGCATGCTTTAAGTGTGGGGGGGTGTTTTGTTGCTTATATTTTTCAAAAATTGGGTGAGATCAATCTTTCTACGCTTAGTTTTTGGTCTCGAATCTTGCTAATTTTTATGAATTTGTGGAAGAGAAGATGGTTTTCAATGTGCATTTCAGGTTTGTGTTTGTTTGGTGGTTGTTCTTATTTTACTGTTAATATATGTTTCTTGATTGTGCAAAGAATTATGAGTTTTGTTGCAACACTTTTGTAAGTTAGTAAAACGTGATTTGTCCGGTAGATGCTAGAAGGAGTGTTGTCATTGTGATTGCCTACGATCATATCTTATCTGTGAAAAATGACAAAGTTGGACGAATTGCCAACTCTGAAAATGCCAGCTCTGAAACATCTGGTCTGTTCTGAAAACGTGGCAGCTCTGAGTCTCTGCTCCTCTAGTCTAACTATGAGCATGGGAAACCACGTGAAAAGACTTTGGATTACATCCAAATGGTTTTATTTCATGAATTATGGCTCAACTGTCGAAAATTCCAAGCACACAAAGTGTAAAAATGGTGATATTGATTATAAAGGCGATCACATTAGGGAATTCACTTCTAGCGGAGAATTGGGTCTGATCGAATTACTTGCATTACTCTTTTGTTGCTTCTTAAACTTTGAGTTACTTGCATGATCGAGAGATGTGTGTTGATGGTAAAGTTTTGAATTGACTTTGTGAATGTTTGGATGGAAATTAACATTATTGAAATCAATCTCTTCCTAGGATTCATATAGATTTTGCTTGAGGACAAGCAAAAGGCTAAGTGTGGGGGAGTTGATTTATGCTCAAATTGCTCTATTTTTAAGGGTTTGTATGTGCGTATTTTAAGATAATCTTCTGGAAATTGGTGCGTTTTATGGTGTATTTTATGCTTTGCAGGAGATTTAGGCTTTCGAGATGGAAGAATGCAATTTTGGAGAATTTTGGATGAATTTGGCGTTTTCTAGGTGTTCTGGTCTCCAGAGCAGAGGAACCGACATTTCCAGAGCAGAAAAACGCCAACGTCAGAAAAGCGAAGCTCCAGTGCAGCGAAATCAAGAAGCCAGAGCAGAGGAATCACCCATTCCTCTGCAGAGAAGCGCCAGCATCAGAGAAGTAAAGCCCAGCGCTCAATAGTCAGAGCAGAGATATCACCATTTCTCTGACCAGAAGAGTCAATAGTCAGAGCAGAGAAATCACCATTTCTCTGAGCAGAGGAGAATGATGCAGAGCAGAGAAATCACCATTCCTCTGGCGACCGTTCCCCTGGCGATAGCCATTTCTCTGGCGAGGTCCGTTTCTCTGACGATAGTCGTTCCTCTGGCGAGAGCTGCGAATTCGACAAGAGTAGGAGGGTTTTCTTGAGCGCGCATCCAGCTGGAGAGTTGCCTTATTTTACACGATTCTATTACCTTTAGAATTCTACTTTGCATGGCAACTTCCATGGTGATCGAAGGAAATCTAAAAACTATAAATAGGTCATCTTTTGACCTATTCAGACACCCAACATTCATATTTCAGTTTTATAGCTTTAGAATATTTTAGCTTTCCACTTTTCAAGGCTTGGATCAAGATTGAAGATTCAAGCTGCTACAACCGTTTTCATTCAGTTTTTATATAATTTAGTTTTTACAATTGCTTTCTTATTTAATATGTTTATGTTTTCTTTTGCGATGTCTGGCTAGTTCTTTAATCTGAACCTAGGGTTTGTACATAGCTGATTAATTATGTGTGTATGATTTATTGATATCAATTTGCCTTCCAACTTGTGATTCATTATTCCTGGTGCTTAATTTCTTGTGAATTATTTGGCCAATAATTTTGCATGTTTAGCTGTTCAGTTTGAGTCTTGAATGCGATAGTTGTTCAACCGATTCAGGAATGCATGTTATAGTAGTAGCCTTGACACTTGAATGGGATAGGTGAAACTGTAGGGAGCTATTCTTTGTGTACGCTTGGGAGTTAATTTATTCCTTGGAGTCTTGAATGTGGGGGGGTAAATTAATCTAGTTTCATAGGTGTTCGTTAGAGAAGCTTGTGAATAGTTCTATGATCTCTCATCAGGGTTGGATTAAATTGGTAATTGAATCAATAGATTAAATGCATATAATTAATTAGTAAAAGTACATCCCTAGGGTCAGAGTCTTTTATTATTTGAGTTTTTACCTTATTTTATTTGTTGTTATTTGAATTTAGTGCTAATCAAACCTTCCTACTTTTTGTTGCATGTCTACTGTTATAGTCTGTTTAGGAGATAGCTAGAGTTATTTCGTTGTGTCAGTCCCTGTGGATACGATACTCGGTTACTTATTATTTGCTACAATTGCCTGTGTCAGTTGCAGTTTTTGTTGCTAATAAAAATAGTGATCACACGCCATCCAATTTTTTCTGATGAATATTTTAGTTCGGAATGTCCGTGGTCTCACGGAAGAATCCAAACTTATTCTAAAGGAGCATTGTGCTTCTTTCTCTCCTGTTATTGTGGGCATTCTGGAGCCCAAGTCTATTTTTGACGATTTCCCGACGAGTTTCTGGAGATCTATCAATCTGGTGGCGTGCCATCAAAATGCAAGAGATCATATGCGGTCTAATATTTGGGTGTTTACGCACCCTTCGATCGCTTCTCAGGTTATTTTGTCTTCTAATCAAGTGGTTATTGTACGATGCGTTTGGATGCATTACTGCTTCAAGATTGCTGTCATTCATGGATCTAACTGCCATGTTGCTAGACGTCGTCTTTGGTTAGATCTTCTCAATCATATTGATGGCTCGACTATCTTCATGGGCGATTTTAACGCCATTAAAGGGGCACATGAACGTATTAGTGATTGCTTGCCGAATAATACTGCCTGTCAGGAGTTTCGGGATTTTATTACTGCTACAGGTTTTATTGAACCTCCGACTACCGATTTGCATTTCACGTGGTCGGGGAGACGTTTTATGCCTTTGCACGTGGAGTTTGTTCTTCGCACGCTTTGCCCAGAATCACTTCGGATCACTCTCCGCTGCTGCTTATGTGCCGTCACTATCCTCAGGCAAGACATAAATTTTTTAAGTTTCTTCACATGTGGGTTGAGCATCCGAATTTCGAGAAGATGGTGGAGAACTCTTGGAACAGCCAGATTGACGTCAACTGCCCCATTTATAAAGTCATGGCTAAGCTCAAGTGGCTGCGTAAAGAGCTACGCATTTGGAACAGAACGGTTTTCGGCAATGTGGATCAGTTTATTTCTGATTCACAGCAGGATCTTCTTGAGATTCAGAATTTAGTCTCTCAACAGGGGTACACCGATAGCCTTTTTAATGCGGAGATTTTCGCTCAAGCTAAAATTAATGTGGTTCTGAGTCGTAAAAACAGTTTACTTAAGCAAAAGAGTAGGGTTTCGTGGCTGAATGATGGGGACAGGAACACTGCTTTTTTCCATGCCATGTTGAAGTATAAGAAGCGTCATCATATCATTCCTCATTTGGACATTCAAGGCAGTATGGTCTACGATCAGGATGAGATTGGCAATCATATTGTGGAATTCTTCTCTACTTTATTCACTGAAGATAATATGGAGGAGATTGATATTGTGGCTCTGGAAGCAACGATTGATCATGTGGTTTCTCCTTCCCAGAATGACATGCTTACGAGAATCCCGGAGAATGATGAGATTACTGCTGCGGTGTTTGATATGGATCCTCATAGCGCTGCGGGCCTAGATGGCTTCTCTGGTAAGTTCTTTCAAGCTTGCTGGCAGATCATCATATCTGCCGAATGGGTGCAACTCCAACACTTTGGTTTTGATTCCTAAAAAAGATGTGGTGAACTCGTTGACGGATCTAAGGCTGATCGTGCTTTCCAATTTTTTGTTCAAGATCATTTCTAAAGTTCTTGCCAAGAGACTTAGCATCGTTGCGATGAGCTGTGTGTCTGCTAATCAGTTTGGGTTCATTAGCGGTAGATCGATACATGAATGCATAAATAGAAGTAATGGAGGTATCAATATGGCATGCAAAATTGATATCAAGAAGGCGTTTGATACGCTGCGTTGGGACTTCTTGCTCAAAGTCTTACGGGTTGCTGGTTATGCAGATCAGTTTGTGCAATGGATTTCTATCATTCTGCGTTCTGCTCGCTTATCGATCCTTTATAATGGTCAGCTGCATGGGTATTTTGAGTGCACTCGCGGCGTCCGCCAGGGCGATCCTCTGTCTCCCATTTTATTTGGTATTGCAGAAGATGTTTTGAGTGCTCTCTTTAAGAATTGCGTGGAGTCTGGGCATCTTCAACCTATGAGAATGAGTAGACATACTTTGTTCCCGACTCATTTATTTTATGCTGATGACATTCTGGTTTTTGGTAGAGCCACGGAGGCGAATGCGAGGACCATTCTTCATATCTTAAACTTTTATGGCTCGTTATCTGGCCAAATTTGCTCGATGGAGAAGTCTAATATCTTCTTTGGGGATAAGGTCCAGAGCCGTTTACGCCGCTCCATCATGGGTGTTTTAAAGTTTAAACGAGGGACTCTTCCCTTTATTTATCTTGGAGTTTCGATCTTTGCGGGCGCTATTAAGGCTATTTACTTGAGAGCTATTCATGATCGCATTCTGCTTAAGTTCGCTCGTTGGAAAGGCATGCATCTCTCTATGGCTAGACGTATTTGTCTGGTCAAATCGGTTATTCATAGCTCTATTACTCACTCGATGATGGTCTATCATTGGCCTAAGACCTTGCTTAAAGAGCTGGATCACAAATGCCGAAATTTCATCTGGACCGGTGATATTATGAAAAAGCCCAATTGCTCGGTTAGCTGGGATCGAATTTGTGCTATTAAGGAAGAGGGTTGTTTGGGTCTTCGATCGTTCTCTCTAATGAATAAGTGTTTTCTCATGAAGATGGCATGGAGTGTCATTTGTGGACAAAATTTTGGTCACCGTATTATCAAGTCTCGTTACTTAAATATTTTCTGTTCAACCAATAATGTGCTTTCCTCCTCGATCTGGGCGGGTTTGCGGCCGGAGATTCAGGATCTGGTTGAAGACTCTTATAGCTACATCGCTGGTGGGTCCTCGATAAACTTCTGGAGAGACGATTGGCTTGGCTATAAACTTGTGGATAGATGTCGCGTGCCTTTCTTTGTTTGGGATCATTTGAGCTCTTCTGTGGCTGATTATTTCTATGACGGCATTTGGCATTTCACTCAGGATTTTCTTAATAATTATCAGGAGATTGTCTGCGACATCTTGCTTCTTCCAATTGGTTCGGATTCAGACACTCGTTTCTGGATGCCTTCGGTGCATGGAAAGGTAACGGCTTGTAGTAACCCGCTCTCTTATGTTATTTAATTATGGTATCGCGATAATAATATCGCATCTTTCAGTAAATAGAACCCAGTTGCCAGTTATATATGAATCCAGTTTATGGTCCTGATTTTTTTTTATCAGAGACGAAGTATTATTTTTAGCCTTATGCTTTTATAACGTATGAGAAAACGCGACGAGGATTATTGAGCTATTCAATAATTATTATTTCCAAGTTATAACTGACTTAGCGAAGTCATGTTATTTTTTTTAATCGAGAAACAGAAGCAGTTATATTTTATAAGTGCTACTAGAAGTCGTGGAATTATTCCGACTGCAAAGCAGATTAAATCCACGGATTTAATATAAGTCATATTACAATTTTTTTTCAATATTTGAAAACAAGGAAGGAGTTACTAAGCAGATACAGAAACGCGGTGATTGAAAATCGAAGCCAGTATTTTTATTTACAATTCACGGTTACAAGTTAGTTCCCAGCTTGGGGAAAATCGTTTATTACAAGTTGTAGACTCCATGTGGCCCACTTTGCTGCCTTTCACTCAAGTGTGAGCACATTAGTCAAAGAGAGAGAAAAAGGTAAAAGTTGAATGCAGAAGAAGAAACCGCCCAGCAGATCTGCACCCATCTTTTCAGCCACCTTCCATGGCTGCCATGTTCCCTCAACCCTCAACTTCCATCCACCCTATCTCTGCTAGCATACTTGAGTATGTAGCAGCAAACTTTTCTATTAGTATCAACTCCCCCAACAAATGCAATGCTCACTCTCAGCTCATTCACAGAAGTACCAAAGAGCAACCCCAGCTCGTTTCGGCCGAAACACTCAAGGTAAGGCTGGCTCAATGCTTCCTTTTTCCTTAATCTTCACCTGCATATATTGAAAGAGAACCAACATTCATATTCATTTCAGTTATTGAACAATACGTTCAACCTCCAACAGTAAGCAATCAGTTCGAACATTCAAGGTATTGATTCTATTTCAAATACCCATTCCAGTAAGCATTCATATTAAAGCATGAGCACGATCAGTTTCAGTTTCAATTATAGAAGACCTTATAGATATCTTGAACTTAGTAAACACCCAACTATGCGATTGAGCAAGTGACAGTTCATATGTAGTTTTAATCGAGCACAATTTGAGATGTAAGCAAAACAAGAAGATTTCACCTTGCCTTGTCCAGTTCACATTTACGAATCGATTGAGTCGAATTGAGGGAGTTACTTAGCTTTAGAGAGGGCGGGGCTGCTGCCCTGTTCGTTCAGACAAGATACGCCCAGTGGGCGGCAACTCGCGGGGACCGAAGCATCATCGGCGTCGAGCGGTGAAAGGCAGACGACTCCCGACCTCACGACGACCCTCGCCGATTCTGGACAGCAGCAACGTGGCTGAACCGAGAAGGGACGATGTCGGGGAAGGAAAGGCCGATCGGATTTGGGGGAGAAAACCCGGTTTGAAACTTCAGGGGAGAATTAGGGCTTTGCTTCCCCTTCATGGTTGAGACGAGGGGAGAGATGAGTGCGGCTAACGCCGGCTGAATCACCGGATTCCGGGCGAAGGAACAGCATCGGTGTTCTAGATTCTAGGGCTCGATTTTGGGTTCCACGGGTGAACTGAAGAACAGAGAGAGAACGGCGCCGGGGTTAGACTCATCGCCGGTCGAAGCCAACCGAAGCAGACGACGGCTGGACGGCCGAGGAAGAGGAAGCCGGCCGGATTTGAGAGGTGGCCGAGCGCCGATCTTGAGAAGAAGAGGGCGTCGGCTCCTTGAAGAGAGAAAGGACCGAGTGTTTTGAGAAGAGAGAGATAGTGGGCTTGATTTTATTTTAATTATTTGGGCTTTCCCCTTTTAATTTTTGGGCTTGATGTCTTTTTAATTGATTGGGCCAAATTTTGAGCTTGCGTTTTTATTTTATTCTAAAGGATTGGGCTTCCAATTTTAATTGCCTGGGCTTTCATATTTAAATTCGAACTGGGCCAGACTTTTATTTAATTGGCCCTTCTCATTATTTCTATTGGGCTTGATTTATTTAAGGAGTTGGGCTGATGCATATTTTATGATGGGCTATTATTCTAATCCCATTTATATTTCGTTGGGCCAGTTTAATTCACCATTTGGGCCGATTAAATTGCCTATTGGACTAAGATTTATTCTTTCCAGCCCACATTAAATTACTATTAGCACTTGGGCTGAAGCTACTTCTTTAGTTAAGCCTAGCAGTATCTACTTTGATGGAGCCCAATTATTTATCAGTGAGTGGACCGATTCTTATTCAGTAAATAAGCCGCTCAGTTTATTAATTATTATTTTTGGACTACAGACTTTAAAGCGAGCTATCATTGCTTATTTTATTAAAGCCACTGGTTTATTTAATTAATTGGCTACTCTCTTTTGAGCCTATTAATTATTTGAGATTACATTAGTAATTATGTTTCTATCGAAAAGCCCGATAATTTCTACGAGGTCACACCTCGTTTAAAGCCGAGTTAGTCCTTTTCCGATCGAGTACAAAGGTGAGGTTTATTTTACTTTTAGATATTACGATGAGGAAGGAAGAAGCACAGCTTTATTCAACCGCGTTAGACGGGAGTTAGTTAAATCTATTAACGAGGATTAATAGTAGAATTCCCGATTATCGCTCGGAAGATTAGTTCATGCATACGAGATTCATGCATAGTTAAATAACGCTTTCTCATTAATTGAGAATTTTCCTCGAGCCAATGTCTTATTTTACATTATCGTGATTAAGGTCAAGCGCGAGAGTAAGAACTACACAAGGAGTCACAGTACCTTAGCAAAACTTTGCTACCAGGTGGGCAATTTCTTACGCGAAAATAAAATGCTATCAATGAACTATGCAAGTTTTATGCTTTATTATGCCTAAATGAGTTAAGCTTTATTATGCTTCACGTTAAATGACTTACGCTATGCTGTTTATGCTATTTACGCCTTATGTGAGTTACGATTATTTACGCTTGAATGCTTTACGCTAATAAGTTTATGCCTGTGTTTGATGCTTGCGTCTGTTGGGGGAGGCCTCCCTCAACAGTACGATGCCGTGTCCGCTGAGGAGGGCCTTCCTCACGGCGCGATGCCCGTGTCCGCTGAGGGAGGCCTCCCTCGCGACACGATGCCAGTATACCAGTGTTACAGCGTCTATTGGGGGAGGCCTCCCTCAATAGTACGATGTCGTGACCGCTGAGGGAGGCCTCTCTCACGGCGCGATGCCCGTGTTCGTTGGGGAAGGCCTTCTCCACGACACGATGCTTGTCCAATGATGATTATTGATGATGAAGATGGAACTCATGCCTCTTATGCGATGCTTGTTTATGTTTGTTGATGATGTTAAGTTTATGTTTTAGTTTTGGCAACTGCCCACTAAGTACTATTGTACTTAGCCCTACGTATGTTTATGTTTGTGCAGGTTGAGCTGTGATGGGCGATGAAGTGTTGCTGAGTGGAGCTTTTGTCGAACTTAAAGTAGGCTCAGAAAGGATATATGTCTTCATACATGTATCATAGTTATGCTTTCCGTTGAAAACACTGATTATTTCAGTGATGCCTTCCGCTGCAAACACTGATAATGTTTTAGTCAAGCCTCTAGTTATGCCTTTTTCCTTGTAAGGAATATAACGTGTATTCAAGTCCTTTGAGTACACTTTTTATGCGAACTATGCCTTTTTCCTTGTAAGGAATATTTCACGCGTATTCAAGTTCTTTGAGTATTCTTTTATGCACCCCTTTCTAAACCCGCTTCTTAATTTCCCTTCCCCAGTCATGGTTTTCCCGGCTTAATTATCCTTAATTAAGGCCGGTCGTGACACGGCTGCTCTTGCTTTTGCTCGGCATTGCCACCATTTTCCTAAAGTTTTGTGGGGTTCTTGGATTTGGGAAAATTATATCCCCATTAGGCGTTCTCTGGTTTGTTGGAGGTTGCTGCATAATCGGATGCCAACGTACGATCGTCTGCGGAGACAGGGGCTGATTGCTCCTTCATATTGCTGTTTTTGTTTTAGTGCAGAGGAGACTGCCGAGCATATTTTCTGGCAATGCAGCAATATTCAGCCTATATGGCGGGAGTTCCTTCAGTGGTTTAAGTTCGATGATTTCTCTTACGATATACACAGTTTTCTTGTGGCTGCGTGGAACCGCGACACCAGCTCGCAGGTGCGAACTTTTTGGAAAACTGGTATTATCACTGTTATCTGGGCGATCTGGACTCTCCGTAATGCTTGCATCTTCAAAGACAAAATTTTCTACGCCAAACATCTTCTTCAAATTGTGCGGGTCGCTTTCTAAGAGGTTGAGGGTAGTTTTACAAAGATTGGCCATATGAGCAACACTTGGTCGGACTATTTGATCCTTCGAGCTATTGACGTCACCACTAGAGCTGCTCCTCCTCCGGATATGATTAATGTTCATTGGTAGCCACCGGTCTCGCACTGGATTAAAGTTAATACGGATGGCTCTGCTTCGGGAGCCCCGAGAAAGATTGCTACTGGAGGTGTCTTTCGTGATAATGTTGGTTGGGTTCGTGGCTGTTTTCACTATAAGGGTGGTACTGGCTTTGCGTTTGAAGCTGAGCTGCTCGCGGTTATTATGGCAATTCAGATTGCTCATAGTCGTGGTTGGTTTGCTCTCTGGGTCGAGTCTGATTCCACCTATATAGTTAATCTCCTTAACACACGTTCTAATATTGTTCCTTGGAGATTTGTTGCTTCTTGGAATAAGATTCTCGTGATTCTTCAAGACTTCAACATTCAGATATCTCATATTTATCGAGAGGGTAATGTTCCGGCTGATATTATGGCGAATGAGAATATGACGGAGGGGTGGTGGCCGCATGAAGTGGAGGAGATTAAGAAGGCGGTTAGGTTGGATATGGCTTGTCATAGCCACGTTAGATGGAAAACGAGATGAATCTCTGTTTGGTGGTTGGGTTTGGGGCGTCACTTGAGCTTGTTTGCAACTGTCGGGTGCGCTCACAGTTGGGGTTTGAGTGGTCGGGCTCTGCTGGGTGCTCGGTGATGGAGTTCTTTTTCCATCAGCGTCGAACCTTTCACTTTTTCTCTAGCAGTTTGGTCATTGAGGTGCTGGAGAGATGGCGGTTTTTGCCAAGGGTTTGGCGGCATTCTTTTGTGATTGCTTCTGCAGGTGATGTCGAGGAAGACAGCTGGGCCGAGGTGCCTTTCTTGGATTATCTGGAGGGAACGGTGAGTGATAGTTAAATGATTTATGGTGGAGTGGTCTCGGCTGCTCGAAGTTGGTGGATCTGCTATTTGCTCGAACAGCTGGTGGGCTTGTTTGGCTGCTCGGACCAGCTGAACTCGGGGGGTTCAGTGGCTGATTTTTCGTCGATCTTTTGGGGGGCAGGTGGTGCTGGTATTCGGTTCTGTGATGCGCCGACGTTACCTTTTTATTTTGACCGTTTCAGCGCTTACTTCGGGCATGGTGCGGCAGTGGTAACTTCTGGTTCTATCGATACTCTTCATGGAGTTTTAGTTTCCGGCGACGGTGTATCACCGGCCGAAACTATTAGCTTCTCTTTGGTTGTTGTTTATGGGGTCATTTCGGCGACGGCGTATAACCGGCCGTTTTGCTTCCTTTCTTTTGTTTATTTTGTTTGGTTTTTTCTTTTTGCTCGAGCTAACGGCGACGACGTCTAACCGGCCGTATAGCTCTTTACTCTTGGCAATCTGGCGACGGCGTCTCACCGGCCTATTGCCTCTGTTCTGTTTTTCGAGGGGCGAGAGCCGGGTTGGTTTCGGGATGATGGTTAGGCCGGAGTTTCGGAAACTCTCCCTTCCGCTCTCTCCCTCTTTTTTTGTCATTTTCTCCTTTCTAGATGGGTACTCTTTTTCCTTTTTACGGTTTTTCCCTCTGGGTTTTCCGTAAAAAGGTTTTAACGAAGCTCGGCCCTTAGTCTGCTTTCTTGTGCTCTCAAGGGTTCCTTAGGTTTTTTCTTTTTCTTTTTTAATAAAATTGCATTTTAATAATTCTTACTTTTCACTTTTTCACCACTCTCAATACTAATTATAACACCTTTTCACCTTTTCACCACTCCCAATACTAATTATAACATATTTTTCTCCATTATCAATACACTTTACCATTTTCCTTAAAACCCGTGCCGTCCCCAAAGAGGAACTTATTTTGGGGACGGAGGGAGTATAATTTTTTAAAATTTTATTTTTTAGCGATAAATATTAGTGAAAATAGGGGAATCTACCCACTTTTATAAGATGTCTTACAAAACTACCCACCCAAGCCCAAAGTCAAAAAGTCTTCGCCTGACATGCTTGGTTTTTTGTAAAAGGTCTCACTCACGTCACTTTCACAATGGATTTGGTTCAAAATCTGATGAAGAGACAATAATTGTCCAACTCACGTCACTTTCACAATGTAATATATACTGTATGTTTCAAAAGTTATAAAAAAATTAGCTTACGTTTGTGTTATAAAAACATTAGTAAGAGGACTAAAAATTTCACTATTATGTATATTATGCAACAAAAAAATATTCTGAAACCAATGGCGTAATTAGCGCCGGAAATTCATAGCCGTGAACAGTAGCCGCTGGTACAAAATATAATCTTTCCGGCTATGAAATTCCGGCGGCTAATTACGCCATTTGTTTCATAATAAATTTTTGTTGCATAATATACATAATAGTGAATTTTTTAGCCTCTTAGTAATGTTATATTATAACATGAATACCTTAATTTGGAGTTTTTATTAATTTTTTTTTATATAGTACAAGAAGTATGCATTGATGTGAAATATGAGAGATACTGAATCTGCAAAAAATTGGATTATAGTGGGGTAATAATACTCACTTTATGCATGATTTAATTGAACATAAAATAATACAGTAAACACATAAAATAATAGGCTATTTTTGAAGAAAACATTTGAAACTCCTGGACTTTGAACAAAACAATATTTTAGAGCTAAAAGAAGATTAGCCGCCAGAACTTGATAGCCGGTTGTACTAGCCGTGTGAAAATTTTCACCCACAGCCAGTGACGCCGGCTACGATTTCGTGGCGGCTAAAATTATTTTTGGGAAAAAAATATCAGTTTGGCAAGAATATTGTAAACGGATCAAAACTGTAAAAATAACAACGATATTGTAGACAG
The DNA here is from genome assembly GCF_028751815.1 of Salvia miltiorrhiza. Lineage (NCBI taxonomy): Eukaryota > Viridiplantae > Streptophyta > Magnoliopsida > Lamiales > Lamiaceae > Salvia > Salvia miltiorrhiza. The sequence continues at coordinate 24,218,849 of NC_080389.1, read as the reverse complement.
GGGGAGCATGATAAAATCTTATTTCAAAGTCTAATGGAAGAACGAAATAATATACATTTCGAAACTGCTTATCTTTAGAACCCTTGAACAACAACAAAAATTAATGTTTTGTCGCTTAGAAATAATTATCATGTTCTTTAATATAAACTCAAATTAGTTTTAGAGTACTGCTAAACACACATAATATGGGCACACATAATACCCTTGAAAATTTATTACTTAATTTAAATTATTATCATTACTAAACTACCCTTAATTTATTTTTGGAAAGTTCTAAAGATTTTATTATCATTACTAAATATTGGTGTTTAATTTATATGTAAAAAGTTCATTTAGACTTAAACTTGTAATTTGTATGAATTTGATAAATTAAGTTTGAGTTCAACAATTGAGTATGAACTAGGAACTATATGTAACATTAGCCGCCACAAAATGTGTACCTAAGTTGTAGCCGCTACTAGTGAAATAGTAAATGGCTAATTCTCACGGATAGACATTTGTGGCGGCTAATTGTTTTATTTTGGTTTGTTGGACGTTGTTAAAGAATATTCAATTCTAATACTTGTCAAATTCAAACAATAAATCAGACTTACTTAGCAATGACCACTATTTACATGTCACAACAACTATGAGTTGAAATTATGAATGATAATTTGGGAAAATGAACAACTTGTACTAAGAAATTTAGTATATACCATAACAGCACTTGAAATTATTGGATTATGCATGAAACATGTCATTTAAGTTTAATAAACAAATTAGCCGCCACGAAAATGTAATATATACTGTAGCCGCTAGTAGTGAATCTCATGGAGGCTAATCCACACAGCTACATATTGGTGGCGGCTAATTAGTTTATTCATCTTATCTAACAGTTTTATATATTTCACAAGTCATCATGGCAGTAAATATAGATAAGACGATACTAAAATGTAATGTCAAAATGTTGGTGCATCAAAATAGTCATAAGGAAAAAAGCTGTATTTTCTGGCGGCTAAACATTTAGTTATGATTATATAATTCTTAATAATATTTAATAATATAAAATATATTTTTATATTCGGAAAAAAAAGGCTACTATTTTATGGCTAAGACAGTAAAAAAACACCTAATTATCTAAATCTACGATTAATTCTGTAACACCCGGGCTTTTGATGACGTGTTAATTGCTTAAGTTTGAGTAATTAGGGTTTAGATCCCTTGTTTGATTTACTTTGTAAAGAGATGAAGAGTTATATGAAGTTTTGTTGTTATATTTTAAAGATGTTGAGATGTTCTTTTGATGATGTGAGGATGATGTGGGATTTTATATCCGTATTTGAGTTTGAGTATTTGAATAATTCTAGATAACTATTTGAATGAGAACGGTGAACTCGGAAGTGAAATCTGAGTCCGTTAAGACGTTTTTGAAATTTTTGACTTTTTGACGATGAATAGTAAAGTACGGCTATTTCGTCTTTTTGTCGACTTTGAAAATCTTACGTGCACGTCGTCGAGAAATATTCTTAGTTTTTCGATACGAGTCCAATAATGAAAGTTTTTATTTTTGGACGACGAGTGAATAGTAAATCGGGATTTCTCGATAAACGTGTAAATCTCGTTTATCAGAATTTTGAGAACGAGCTTGTATTTTCTATATTTATATAGAATTACGAGTGTAATAAAAGTGAGTAGGAGTTGAGAGGGCGAGTAACGAAGAGTATGGGTAGTTAGTCGTTAAAACGAGACGAGACGAAACGAGATATTTAACGACTAACGGGTTAATATCCTAAATATCTAACCTACCCTACCCCTAACCACCCCTCCAACCGCCCAAACTCACTCACTCACACATATTACACGTTTGTTTCAGCCAAACACTTTTAACTCACACACACAACACCTAAAACACACACTAAACTCACGCATAACACCATTGTTGAGGAGTTGGAGCTTTTGACCTCCGATTTGAGCACCGAGACGAGCGCCGATCATCTTTTCGATCACGTATCTAAGTAGGTAAGATCTCTACCTACGTTTTGATGGTTTTCTTTTCGATTTTCGTCGACGTCGAAAAACGTCGATTCTCGACTTTATTTTGGAACGACGTCGGATCGTCGTGAAATTTTAGTATGTTGTTCTTGGGTAGATGTTGAGCATGTTTAATGAAGGGAGTAAGAACGGAACGAACCGTAGCTATGAAACCCATGAGGGCAGCCCCGTTTTTCACATATTAGCTTGTCTTTCGATTTTTGTTTGATCGTTTTGACTTGATATTTGTGCTTAGGGGTATGCTAGAATCGATATATATTAAATTCGTATTTTTCCAAGCACGAAAATTGTATAAATTTTTGGAGTATGATTATTTAAATTCGTGAAGTTTGAGACGTTGCATAATGAATATTATTGCGTATATGTGTTCTACGATGTCACATGAGCATGCTAATTGATTTACAATTTATGGATGATAATTGTTGAACGAAATTAAAACTGGAATTCTGTCAAAATTTTACAGCAGTTTCAAGCTTATGTTTCGATGAGTTTTCATTGCTTGATGGCTCTGAAATTTTAGTATGTTTATCTATGATATGTGTATTTCGTCGCTGCAAAATTTCATGTCTTTTGGATGATGTTTGGTATTTTAAAGATATTTTGAAAAAATCCTTGACAGAATCTGTCAACTGTTGGTAGACTTCACAAAAACGTTTATATCTATTAATCCATGAAGGATTTTGCATCACCGTTTTTTTTAAACGAAACTAGACTTCAATACTTTTCTAAAAACATAAGATTTCGATTTTTATGACCTCTGAAACAGAGCAGTTTATTATTTCAAAAATGCCCTGTTCTGCTGTCATATTTTTCCAACAGTAAAAGCGTATGAGTTTCATTGTTTATTTGGCAGATCATATGAACGTTTTCTCTTGTGAAATTTTAACCAAATCTTCAAGGATACCTTTAGTTTTGGCTGATTAAATTTGATGGAATTTTATTAAGGTTTGCCTTGGTTTCTAATGGCCTAAACAAAATTGGCAGAAACTGTCAATCTTTGACAGCCTGCACTAAAAGAGCAATATCTCCAAAAACCTTTAACCTTTTTGGTTAACTACCATTTTTAGAGTGAACTACACTTCATGGAGTTTTTGAGATCAATTGGTATGAGAGTTTATGATGATTGAGTTGGTTGTTATGAATTTTTAAAGATGACACAAAAAACAGCAAAACTTTCTAGAAAACAACTTGATTATATTTGTTTTGATGGATGATACGATATGACTAAATGGTGTGAGTTGTGAGAGTTATGATTAACGCACATAAATGTTGGTATCTGACACTCGAACAATTGGTGTCGAGTATAAATGATAGTTTACTGATAAAGAGTTTTGATGATTTTGAATTGTTTGGTTTGCGTTGAAAAGATGTCAAGATGTTAAGTTTTGAGTCGAGAGACGAGTTCACGTAGTGAGATTCACGCGTTGAAATCTCGTGGCTGACATTATATATGAATAGGTCATGTCGAAATTTTTAGTGAAATTAGAATTTGAGCATAGTCAATTCTTGTTGACCTGTGACTCAAATACATACCTAATGGTAAGTTTAACTTTCTAATTGGTTAATTAGACGAGATGAGAGCGAATAGATCTGCTAAGAAAGTGGACTTTTCGATGTGTTAAATATTTCTTTTAATTGAAGCGCTGCTAATTATAACATAAGGATGTTATAATTAATGAGTAATGACGAGAGATAATAATTGTTATATTGATTAACAATCAAGAGAGATGAACATTAGAGATACTAATGTTTCATAAAAGAGATTAGATTATTAATCGAGGTTTCTTTTATAACTTCTCACCAATTCTTCATAACGATGAAGGTCCTTTTGGGAAGTAACGACTTGAGGGAGAGAGTGACGTTACTCATTGATACAGAGACACAACGAGGTGGGCATTACTTTTACTATACGTATATAGAGATCCCCTGCGTGTCGTAGGCCTCTTATACGAATGAATGCATGAGATGATTTAACTGTTAATTTCAGTTTTATATATATCTATCAAATGAGTTTAATGTTACATTTGAGCAAGTTATTTCGTTACAAAATATTTGAGTTAAAGTTATTTCAAGTATTGTCTTGCCATAAAATGTTTAAATTTTAGTATGATATCTATCTGCTTTGGCTTTGCCAATGATGCAATCGAATTCGGGTCCTGAGCAGTTGATAGCTATCCTGCCAGGGCTAGTGTACACCAGTGACCGTGAGTCATCTAGCGGGTTGGCCGGTCAAGTGACCGTGAGAGGTGGCCACCTCTCCGGCACACAGTTTCAGATATGATAGATTACAAAAGAACTTAGTCTGATCAGACGAACTTTAAGAATCACAAATGAACTTAGTAAGCTTGGGCCTTTTTAGCGAAAAACTCCCTTGCTGTACTGATTATGATGGCATGACAATTTATAGTTTTGAAGCATGTATTTTTATACCTAGGCATACGTGCCCACTGAGTGCTTTTGTACTCAGCCCTGCATATGTTTTCTAAATGTGCAGGTTGAGCTGATGTGATGATGGTGCTGCAATGAGCGGAGTCTCCAGGGTTGTTAATAAATAGTTAACCTGTCTAGAATATGTCTTCATACATATGTCTAGCTACTTTCCGCTGCAAGATGTTGTTGATGTTATAGTATGTTATGTCATACTTTGAGTCTTAAGAGAATGGTTGCATATGATGTATAACTTGATTAATGATATTAATTAACTTTTATGCAGTCTTTCATAGACTGTTTTCAATTGAGTATTAATGAATAAAAATGACGAGTTTTATTAAGATGAGTAAGTTTTACGGCTATAAATGACGCCCCTTTTCTTCCCCTTCTTCTTTAACCCCATCCCTAGTCGTGGATCACTCGGCCTAACTATCCCTAGTTAGGGCGGGCTGTGACAAATTCTATACTAAATCTTTTCGATATAACATATATCAAGATAATATTATACAATATTATTTTCCAAATAACATATTATCTAAATGAATTATAGCGAATAATCTAAACATATAGAATAAATATATTATTAATTCAACCAAATAGACAATATTATTTTCGAAACAATTCATATCCTTATTCATATCAAGATAAACTAATATTAATTCAACCAAATTCCGAATTTAAGTATCACCAAATTCCAAATTCCGAATTCCAAGGCATTCATATCAAGATAAACTAATATTAATTCAACCAAATTCTGAATTAATATCAAGATAGCTAATATTAATTCCACACAAATTCCGAATTAATTCAACACAAATTCCTTGGTCAAACATGCCTTCAATTGCCTTGTGAATTTTCCGATAAAGCCGTGTATATCCCCCCAATACTTCTTCCGCGATTCGCGCCTATTGTATAGCCGTACAAATTGTCCAATCACCCTTTAAGTTTATAATTAAAATAAAAAAATAGGTCTTCATGTATAAATAGAAGAAATAGTAGTAAATTAAGGCTACAAAAATACTAATATTCTATAAAATGATATTAATTTTTTTTAAAAAACAATAAACACATTAGCCTCCAGTACTGCGTAGCCCTACGCTGTAGCCGTGAGTAGTTTCTTACCCACGGCTATTTCAGCCGGCTACACATTTCTGGCGGGTAATTTTTTATAGCTCTATTATGTTTTATTGATTCATAATATATGATTTTATAATTTTTTTATCCAACAATTGCTATTATTTTATTTGTTACAATATTAATTCATATTCAATCAAATAAACTAAATAAATTTAGACTTATTGAGTTTATTTGTCAATCTCCTTCTCCTGAATTTACTGCAAAGGCATGAGATTCCCACCCTATAAAGATGCATTATAGCCGTATGAATTGTCAATCACCCTTTAAGTTTATAATTTTTAAAAAAATAGGTCTTCATGTATAAATAGAAGAAATAGTAGTAAATTAAGGCTAAAAAATACTAATATTCTATAAAATGATATTAATTTTTTTTTAAAAAACAATAAACACATTAGCCTCCAGTACTGCGTAGCCGTACGCTGTAGCCGTGAGTAGTTTCTTACCCACGGCTATTTCAGCCGGCTACACATTTCTGGTGGCTAATTTTTTTATGGCTCTATTATGTTTTATTGATTCATAATATATGATTCTATAATTTTTTATCCAACAATTGCTATTATTTTAACGTGTCCTTATTTTTTCGAACTTAAGGCATTTTAGGGTTACAAAGTGACTTAAGTTAGCAAATAATGTCATTTCCTCAGATTTAGAGTCATATTTAACTACCTCTCTTACACATTATCTTACATAATTGTACTTGTGTAAGAAAAGTGTAAGAACTTTTACGGAAAACTATGCAAACCTATCACCATCAATTGCAAAGTGGGTAGTTTTATAAGACAGCTTATATGGGTGAGTAATTTTGTAAGATAAGTAATCAAAGTGGGTACTTTAAATTCCGCCCCTAAATATTAATTAGAGTTCATAATATTAATAGTTTTTTTTTTATTTTAACAACTAATAATTATAAAATAGACAAATTAAGAGTGGTACATGCTAGTACACACTAATTATGGACAAGATGATCTCATCGCTTTTATACTTCCCTCCTTCAAATATTTTCCTTTCTTCTCATCTTGGTCTATCTTTCTAATTTATTTTTAGAAACAATTTCATTAGTTATTACCTTTATAATCTTTATTTTTTTTATAGAACTCATTCACCACTTTTCAAATACACAATTAATTCTTATTAAAACTCATACCACTTTTCGCTAGGAAAATGTTTGAGATACGGTGAGTATTTTACATTTAAAATTACTTGAAGATCAATTATTTAGCACCCTTCATTCTTTGAGATATGAGATGTGAAGTGTAGACTAGGACACAAAACAAAACAAGAATTTGTAAGATAAAAAATGGAGCACGGATTGTGTACCAAAGGTTTTTGACAAGGTCATGGAGTTTATAATTTATTAAGTTAATATTATTATTAATTTAAAATGTTAAAATTTGAGTTAGGTTTCAAAAGTAAGATTATAAAATTAAATGACCAAACACTATTTTTTATTTGGACAATTGGAAATCAAGAGTCATCCTCGAATTGAGATTCAGTGTACCATATTTGATATCTCGTTTGTGGTTCATCTTCAATTTTATTTTTTTCCTTATCATTTTTTTCTCCAGTTTCAACTTTGTGGAGTATCTTTTAATTAATATCTATGATTATTAACTAGGGTTTATTCCATCTAATTAGGGTATACAATTAGTTTTTATCACTTAATTTCACGTTTATTAGCTAATAATATGTTGATAAATTAAAAGATGGTATATAATTTTTTGAAATAAAAGTTACGTATAATTCATAGTATTAATAAATTTTATTTCCATCAGCAATACTTTTAATAATAGCTATAAGAGTGGGAAATAGTGGCACACATTGTGGAACACTGAATTTCACCTTGACCGCTTTAAATCGTTCTTCAATAATTTGTTTTTAATTCTATTCATGATCGTACTCACATCGGCACCCCAAAATGGCCTGACCCTCTCAATCGAGTTGCGATTTGTTGCTTTTGTATAAGGAGGTTCGTCTTTCTTCTCTTCAATCATTTGTTTGTTTTTGTTTTTTTTTTTTTGCAAATTTATTAAATAACGAAAAAAGAATGAGTACAAAGTACAAAATACCTCAGGTATACTGAAGGGGATCAATAATTTGTTTTTAATTATATACATGATTGTGCTCACATCGACACCCCAAAACAATGACCGAGTTAGAAATTTGAATTGGGGTGCAACCAGAGGCGAACACACAGACGGGTGTTTAAGTTCCCCCAAAACATTTTATTTTTTCAAAATTGTCAAATTATTGGTATTTAATTTAATTTAAATTAAATTGTACTCCCTCCGTCCACCAAAGATATGCCACAATTTCCTTTTTCGCCCGTCCACAAAAAATATGTCACATCCATTTTTAGTAGTAGGGTCAACACCATTCCACTCACATTTAAAGTGGGACCCTTACTCCACTATCAACTTCACTCACATTTTATTAAAACCCGCGCTGAAAGAAAAGTGGCATATCTTTGGTGGACGGAGGGAGTATTTTGGAAGACAATGATGAAGGATAGTTTGTTGGTAAGACACTTTTCTTCCAATCAATAGGTTGGGGGTTCGAGTCACCTAAAAGTCTAGAGTGTAAGTGTGTTTTTTCTTTCTTTATTGTTACAATTTTTTTTTATTAAAAAAAGAATTGTATTTTGGAAATTTCAAACTCAAAATTTTGGTAATATAGTCACTAATAAGGATTTTTTCTGCGTGTGGCTTAAGGTGCGATGCGGGTTGAAAACTTGAATAGTGGATAGCGCAGAGAAGATTGAAGTCTGGAGAGGACGTCTGTATAGTGAAGAAGATCTTTTTCTTTATCTTTTTAAGAATGAAGAAAAGTAAACTTGCTCACAAACACAAACAAATTTACATGTGAAGTAAGCAAAAACACCTTATACAAATGAGTTATACATTTTATCAAATAGATTGCATGCACTACGTATGAGATTTAATTTAAATAATGAAAGTGTTGTAGTACCTTATAATTGGATAGAAAAACTCAAGACGACAGGCACTACAAAAAAAAAACGGAGATGCGGCGATAATAAAATTGATTTTCTGACGATAAGATTGAACGGGAAACGTAAGACAATTTAGGGGTTAAACAGCTAATTAAGGGTACACATTTAGTATATTAAGGAGTAATTTTTAAATATTATACTAATAAAGAAATTTACATAATTGATATTCATAATCTAATGGTTGAGACTTAATGTTTGACAATCATTGTGTAAATATTTTAATTCTATGTAGAATACATCTGAATTCACAATGTAAATGTGTGAAATGATGAATTAACCGTAGTTCTTGATGGTCTAAGGATTGAAAATGATTCATGTTACATTGTACAACAATTGTATTTGCTATTTTACTCTTCTCATCTTCCTATATTATATAAAAACTAAATTATTGAAATCGTGTGTGTGTGTGTGTGTCTATATATATATATATATATATATATATATATATATATAGGGATAGGGTGCGGTTATAGTGAGAACCACACTTATCGCGAGAACATAAGAATCATTAAAATCAATGCATCTACTATATAAATTAATGCATTCGCTATTAAATTTAATGCATCCGAAAATAATAAATTTTTTGCTCCCTTCAGGATTCGAACCCAGGATCTGCATTCATCCACCAAGATGATGCATCCACCGTAGATCTTGATGATCGAATGGTTTAAAATAGTTCTCTGTTCTAATTTTATTTAGTGGTTCTTATTTGAACCTCTCCCTATAGGGATATATATATATATATATAGGGAGAGGTTCAAGAAAGAACCATAAATAAAAAAAGAACGGAGAACCATTTTTAGCCATTCGATTATCAAGATCTACGGTGGATGTATCATCTTGTTGGATGAATGCAGATCCTGGGTTCGAATCCTGAAGGGAGCAATTTTTATTATTTTTTTGAGTGCATTAATTTTAACAGCGAATGCATTAATTTTTATAGTGAATGCATTAGATTTGATGGTTCTCACGTTCTCACAAATAATGTAGTTCTCTCTAGAACCACACCCTATATATATATATATATAGGGGAAGGCTAAAATAAAAATCAAAGTTAGACTATAAAATAGGAACCATTTTCAGCCCTTGGATCATCAAGATCTGCGGTTAATTCATCACCTTGTTGGAATAATTTATGGTCCTGAGTTCGAATTCCACAGGTAGCAAAAAATTTAATTTTCATAATTCATACATTTACACAGCGGATTCATGGGTGTTCTACATATAATTCATACATTTTAATTAGTTTATAATTTATAGTCTAAGAGGAGTTTTATGAATAGCTCTCCCCTATATATATATATATAGGGAGAGGTTCAAATAAGAACCACTAATAAAATAAGAACGGAGAACCATTTTAAGCCATTCGATCATCAAGATCTACGGTGGATGCATCATCTTGGTGGATGGATGCAGGTGCTGGGTTCGAATCCTGAAGGGAGCAAAAAAATTATTTTTTTCGGATGCATTAAATTTAATAGCGGATGCATTAATTTGTATAGCAGATGCAGTAATTTTATTGGTTCTTATGTTCTCACGATAATTGTGGTTCTCACTATAACCGCACCCTATATATATATATATATATATATATATATATATATATATATATATATATATATATGAATTGGTTCACTTGAGATTTCTAAATATTTTGAGATTTTGAGATAAGTGAACATATAAGTACATTTTGATGAACTTGTCAATTGATTTTTATGAATGCGCGTTGGTCTGGGGTTGAATCCCTGCAAGTGGCGTATTTTTTTAATAAATTAAATAAATTTATATGTTCATCAGTTATGTTGGTTACGTTCGTTTTTTTTTTTTTTTTTGATTTGATATGTTCATTTATCTCAAAATATTTAAAATCTCAATAGAAGCTAACCTTATATTATTGGGAATTTATAAAATTTGGTTCACTTCTCAAAAAATATTGGTTATGATTTCTTACAAAAAATTGGTTCCACGAACAATCCTCCGAGAGATTGAATTTTTTGAAAAATACATTTGATTATTTATTAATAACAAATATCATATTAAAATAAATATACCACACGAACTAAACTAAATATATAAAAAGTATTATAAATAAATATAGAATAAAAAATATATAAATTGATTATTGATACTGATGTTGTTCGTCCATCGGACGAAAGGTGTAGGAATATTAAACTTAATTAATACTCGATTTGCCCGAAGATCGTCTCTTGGATTATCTTAATTCACCATACATCGATTAAACCTAGCATGCTCCTATTAATTTAAGTGTTGCACCTTGGAGTTTGAAATACCTGAAGAATTCTTAAGAATTCATCAACTCGTCGCTGAACAGGTCAGCCAACTTCAATCCTTCGTTTGAAGCCTCAAACATCCTCCAATCGTATTTTACTCAGAAATACGACTTCTTCCTTTTCGAAAGAGCTTTCCGTGGCCGTCTGTTTCGTCCAAATCCGAGTTCTGTAGAGGAAACTATGGCCGTTCTTCGGAAACTGCCAGAACTTGATTTCCTGCGAAAAATTGACTCCAGCTCAGATACTAAAGCAATCGCATTCCCATCGTTCAATGACCCAGTTATACTAAAGCAAATTTTTAGCATACAATGCGTCTAAAAACCAATCACCTAACACTTTTCCCACTTATATTTAAAGTTTCCTAAGTGGGTGGCCACAATCGCATTCCCATCGTTCAATGACCATTTGCGATAAGTCTTTTGTAAAAAGATTAGTAGGTTTCTCCAATATGTGAGAATTTATTCTATTAGCACATAACCTCGATTTACGAATAATCAAATAACTTGGTACTTACTCTCCATGTGTTTGACCCCTTGTGGTTCTTGGATTCCTTAGAGTTTACAACTGCACTTGAGTTATCACGAAGGTGATCCTCTCACGCAAACTAGAAATCACTATTAGATCCTGGAGATAGTGGTCAAACCAAATGGTTTTACCTCCCAAGGAAAACACATAGCTCGAGGTGATTATTTTTTGTTCCGGTCAGCTTGGAAATCCGAAACCGTATAATCCAAAAAGGACCTAAGCTGTCTAACTGGTAAACTATCCTTATTCTCTAGTCAGGGACTTGAGAATATAATTTACCACAGTTCAGTGTCCTTAACTAGGACTATAGTGATATCTTACAACCATGCTAACTGCATAGAAAATATCAGATCTCGTACATAGCAATCAATACATGAAGCTATTTACTGCGGAAACGTAGAATACTGCCTTGATTTCCTCAACCTCAAAAGGCATCTTAAGACATATGTCTTTAGATAAGGAACGCCATAGCTCAAAGGTTGCAATCCTTTCTTGGCGGTATGTGATATGATCCTCGCCAACAGCTATGCGGAAGTTTTAATAACTTGAATTGAAATAAGATATAAAGTGTGAATATCCCAAAACCCCTGACCTAACCTACGTAGTTTCCTAGAGAACGGATCTCTAGACCCCAACGATGTGATCGGTGCAGCAACTCGGAGACGTTGAATGACACACGGCGAGGGATGATGACCTCGTCGATTCGTCGATAGGTTGAATTCTTGTTTGGAAAATCAAGAAGAATTCGAAACTTGAGAGAGAATAAACTCACTGTAATATTATCAAAATTCAATCGTTTTTCTTTCGTTCCATACAGCCGCCATATATATAGGCAAAATAAAACCCTAATTTAAAGAAGGAAATAATGTAAAAACAAGGAAACTTAAAAATAAGGAAACAAAAGAAACTTGATCAGCAAGTTTTGACAACTCGGGCGAGAACGCCAGCACTGGAAAACGCCCCTCTGGAAACGCCAGCTCTGTAAACGCCCACTCTGGAAACGCCCGCTCCTCTACTCTGGGAATTCTGCTTTGCTCTGGCAATTCCGCTCCTCTGCTCTGGAAAGTCGGCTTCTCTGCTCTGGCAGCTTCGACTTCGCTGCTCGGGCAGACTTGACTTCTCTGCTCGGGCACAGTCGACTTCTCTGCTCTGGCAGTTCGGCTTCTCTGCTCTGGCAGTTCGGCTTCTCTGCTCTGGCAGCTTCGACTTCGCTGCTCGGGCAGACTTGACTTCTCTGCTTGGGCATAGTCGACTTCTCTGCTCTGGCAGTTCGGCTTCTCTGCTTTGGCAGTTCGACTTCAGTTCTGGCATCCTTGGCTCTGGTCTGGCGCGGGATTCATCTCTGCTCTGGCGCGAGCTTGGCTCTATTCGGGCTGCATCATTCTCCTCTTCTTGAAGAGGATTTGTCCTCAAATCCAAGTCGTGAATGCCAATGCCGAGATCAAAAATCAGATCTTCGTTAATTGCAAGAAACGATTGATGGACCCTAGTTGTTCTCTCGTGTCCATCATTCATCTTGCCGGGATCAAAAACCCTATGCTTCGGCTCAAACGCTGAATTTTCTTGAACTTTGATCATGCCGAAATTGTTGTTGAAAATACCTCCATGCCTCTTCTCTCTTCCGAACAGCCATGTAGTTAGCATCAGCGCTGCATTACCAAAGATTTCCCTTACATACTTATCGATGTGGAACGGAACCTTCACCAATTTCATGAGCTTGATATCGCCAATATCATTTTTCCATGGCAGCGTAGGTTGTGGGAACAAGGTCAGTTCCAACTTAATTGCACCATCACAGCGCTGCTCCTTGGCAACATCCTTAGCGTCCAAATTAGATGGAATAGATTCCTCCAGCAACACTTCCTCACGTGGCTCCAACTTATGATGAGACTCATCAACTTTCACATCAACCTCGACTTCCACTTCAATTGTCTTCTCATTTTGCTCCACCGGCTGTTCCTTAGTGTTCACCTCATCCGCTGCCTTTTCGTCGATATCGCATCGCTGCTCTTTTGCAACACCCTGAACTTGTGTCAAAGCCTGTGCTGCCAAGGTAGATTTCTGACGCATATGATGTCCGAATCCCTGGTACATGAACCACGTTGTAACTCGATGGCAACCATCGGAAACTGCCGGATTGCCATGATTTGCTGAATTCACCCCCTCGGTCCGAGACCTAAAGAACTGCTTCTTGTCGTCACGTGGCGGCGCCTCACTTTTCCATTGATTCCCTTTGACAAAGGAACCGCTAGAAAATGGTTGATACTGCCTCCAAGTGCCCCGATTCTCATAGATCCAATCATCCTCATGATCCCTTGCTCCACCTCGCCAACTCTTGCCGCCATAAAATTGTCGACGAGCATTCTCGAAGTCTTCCTCGAAAGATTTTTCTTCTTTCATGAGACCCCTTCGAAAATTTTTCTCCCACTCAAGATATAGGTCTGGATCGTTCCTCCCTTGGAATGGAGGCATGGACAGCTTCCTTGGATACGAAACGCTGCCAAACACCAACTGATAAAACCCTAGAAATTTTGACCCATACGAAACCTGGAAAACTGATACCAGATGATATGATCCTCGCCAACGGCTATGCGGAAGTTTTAATAACTTGAATTGAAATAAGATATAAAGTGTGAATATCCCAAAACCCCTGACCTAACCTACGTAGTTTCCTAGAGAACGGATCTCTAGACCCCAACGATGTGATCGGTGCAGCAACTCGGAGACGTTGAATGACACACGGCGAGGGATGATGACCTCATCGATTCGTCGATAGGTTGAGTTCTTGTTTGGAAAATCAAGAAGAATTCGAAACTTGAGAGAGAATAAACTCACTGTAATATTATCAAAATTCAATCATTTTTCTTTCGTTCCATACAGCCGCCATATATATAGGCAAAATAAAACCCTAATTTAAAGAAGGAAATAAAGTAAAAACAAGGAAACTTAAAAACAAGGAAACAAAAGAAACTTGATCAGCAAGTTTTGACAACTCGGGCGAGAACGCCAGCACTGGAAAACGCCCCTCTGGAAACGCCAGCTTTGTAAACGCCCGCTCTGGAAACGCCCGCTCCTCTACTCTGGGAATTCCGCTCTGCTCTGGCAATTCCGCTCCTCTGCTCTGGAAAGTCGGCTTCTCTGCTCTGGCAGCTTCAACTTCGCTGCTCGGGCAGACTTGACTTCTCTACTCGGGCACAGTCGACTTCTCTGCTCTAGCAGTTCGGCTTCTCTGCTCTGGCAGTTCAGCTTCTCTGCTCTGGCAGCTTCGACTTCGCTGCTCGGGCAGACTTGACTTCTCTGCTCGGGCACAGTCGACTTTTCTGCTCTGGCAGTTCGGCTTCTCTGCTTTGGCAGTTCGACTTTAGTTCTGGCATCCTTGGCTCTGGTCTGGCGCGGGATTCATCTCTGCTCTGGCGCGAGTTTGGCTCTGTTCGGGCTGCATCAGTATGCATACTAAAATGAGTATTCTCAGTATCAATGTAAGACACTCGAGATAAGCCCAACATCTTTTTCTAGTGATCCCTTATAACCTTGATCACAAAGATGTATACTATACCTCCTTAGTCTTTCATATGAAATTGTTCGGATAACCACTACTTTATGTCTGATAATAACTCCATATTGTCGCCAATTAGGAGGGTACTATCTACATAAAATGCAAGGTAAACCACATCACCGATGACACGAGATGCTTCTCTTTCTCCCTCACATAACCTTAAGGTTGCTGCACATAGATGTCCCTACTTCTCCAAGGTAACGGTTTTAGGAAAACATTTGACATCCATTTGCCAAACCTTGATTGTTCAAGTGAGTTGCTATGGGTAAACTGGTCCGAATTCCTGAGCATAAGAAACTGACGAAAGAACATCATCATAAACTATACCATCACACTTGGTATAACCTTTCGCCACCAGTCTAGCTTTAAAAGCTACAACCTTGCTCATTCAGACTTATCATTCTCTTGTATACTCACTTGCAACCTATGGCTTTACTGCCTTCTAGTAGCAAGATTTTCCAGCATACACCCATTTTCTTAATGGATTGCATTACTGAATCCATTGAGGCGTGCCAGGAATAATCATTCTCGTCTCCCACTAATTCCAAGTAGATATCCGGGTCGATTTTCTTATATTCACTATCAGAGACCGAATCTAAAGATTCTCCCAAGAACATAAATCGATCGGCTTGTCCCACAACCCTCACACTAAAATGGAGTTGTGGTGGCACGTATATGTCAACAGTGTGCAGTGTCTTGTGGTACAAACTCTCGCACACTTGGCTTGGGTTATGGAATCGCCTATGTATTGCCTTCAATTTTTTGAAGCACAATATCTGACTTGGATGAATTATTATTCACATAGTCCACTTCTAAGAATCGTTTTTCATTGTTAATAACCACCTTCTGATTCTTTAGCACTAATTGCAAAGATGCATAACTCATTGACTCATCCAATAACACCTAGCGGATGGACTCGAATTTATACGGGGTCGTCCTAGGGCATTAAGGTGACTCAAGTCGTCTCACACGGAAGGCTTAACAGGGCTTCAATTGTGCTACTCACAGGAAACATGAAATAAACCTAAACACACTAATCAGAAGTTGGGTCTGACATTCACTCTCCGATTAACTAATGCGTAATTAAAATAAAGCATATAAAACTAAGTAGACCAAATATAGGAAGCAGATTAAGAACGCAGGAAAACTAATAAACCTAGGGTTCTAAACTAGCAATCTAGAAAGCAATAGTTAATTCAACAATCATAAACAACGATTATCTAGGCGAGATGAAAGAACAAACAATTCATCAAATGAACTCGAAACAACAATAAACGAACATATCTTTCCCTCCACCACACCATCTTATATAGGGATTACATGGTGTAGTAAACTGGGTTGGAATCCCAAACATTGACAATGAATCAGAAAAGATCATTCCTAACACATTATTGGCCCTTTATCCCCTTTGCCATGAATGACCCGGTCTCCATCTTTTCCTCTATACAGGATTCGCAGGTTCCAAATGGTACAACCTGGATTGAATCCAATGTACTATTTAGACATGAGCCTTTGGATCCTGTTAAGATAGATGTGACCTAATCTAGGGTATCAATATATGTGTAAGATCCTCATGAGAGATTAGCCTTAACTTTTCTCTTTCTTTTGTTCGATGATGTAAATGCAATATAAAGGTATTATGCAGACAAGTTATAGTATAAAGAGAGATGTTCAAAATACTAGAATAGACAACTTTGTCATTTCCTATGATAGAGACACCACTATCAAAAATGGCATAATATCCATCTATTCAAACTTTTGGAACATGATAAGGAACTCTAAAAAACTAAACTATGTCTTTAGAACATAAAGACAAGTCTCCAATTGCAACAACCGCGACTCTTGTCGCGTTGCTTATGAAGACAATCATCTCATCACTTTTCAGCTTCCTTGTCAACTTAAAAAGACATGCAAGGTGCAACAATCATGATCAGTTTCTCTCGTTATCCACTACGCACAACTGAGTAGAAAACGAGTTGACATGTCTCAGTTACTACAGCAAGTAAAGTACCTTAATCCTTTGCCTTGAGTATTGAAAGAAAAATTCCTCAATGCTCAATCTTTATCACACCATTACTCCCACTATTTTCCTTGTCTTTCTTGCCCCTTGGACCCTTCTTCTTCCCGTCTTTCGACGAAGAAAATGGCCCTTTTTTGGCAATAACAAGTTCTTGCACATATCTTTCCCACAAGTTCCTTAGCCGTAACTAGAGCATTCAACAACTCAAAAAGAGTATTATCCTTCTTGCTCATAACAGCGTTGAGGCGAAAGTTCTTAATTAAAAGACTCGGTAAGATAGTTCAGGATAATATCGACTTTTGCCTCACCGTCGATACTCCCACTGAGCAAGTCAAGTCCATCAAACAAGTTTGCCATGTGCATGACATGCTCATGCACTGAGCTATGCTCGCTCATAAAAATAACAAGATTACTCTCATCAAATTTAAACGAGTAGCCCAGTCCGACTCTCCGAACGTTTTCTTGAGATTCAGCATGATGCTAAGAGCATGGTCCATGCCCTGATGTTAGAGTTGCAAAATTTGTGACATTATTCTCATAATATAGCATATAACCACATTATTCGTTTTATGTCACCTTTTATGCAATTCATTTTTCCCATCAGTTAACTCATCGTTCGGACAGATAGAACGTGGAGTAATAAGAAGCACAAAATTTGTGCTAGTTCGTGATGAAGATAAACTCCAAAAATGCGTTTCCATATATATATATATATATATATATATAGACCGGTTAAAGATTTTGTGCAAGAATAAATAAACAATAGGAGACATAGACATATCTGAAAGTAAACAATTTAAACATGTAAGAACATGAAGCACATAATTCGTAACAATAATATTGTAACCTTTTGATAAAACAATATTGATTGAAACCTCCAACTGTCACACCCCAATTCTTGAAGGAATAAATACAATCGAGGTGCAACAATTTTATATGAATAACATAAGGAAAAATCCTTATTGAACCCGAATAATAAGATAACAAGTCGGGCTAGTCCCCTTTGGATCACAAGTTTTGTTTCATGCTTCTGACAACCGACATTCATTAGCATAAATCTAGGAGTTAAGAGTCTAAACTCGATCATGGATATTATTTAGTGCTACAGCGGAAGTCTTAATAGGAAGTTGAACCCTAGCCTCAGCTCCGTCCCGTCAGCACCAGCCAGCCAACCTGAAAACATTTGAAAATATTTTTGGGCTAAGTACTAATGTACTTGATTTATGCTTAATTGTTCTAATTTTAGGGGTTTGCATGTGCATATTTTAAAGAGAATCTTCTGGAAATTGGTGCGTTTTATGGTCTATTTTATGCTTTGCAGGAGATTTAGGTTTTCGAGATGAAGAGTGCAAATTTTGGAGAGTTTGGGCTAAGAATCGTGTTTTTGTGCATACTCTGGCATGTAAGAGAAGCAAAGCCCCGCTTGCCAGAGCAGTGAAATGGGAAGCCAGAGAAATGCCCCAGCGCCAGAGGAATCGAAGCGAGCGCGGAAGCGCCAGAGGAATCGAAGCGAGCGCGGAAGAGCCAGAGCGGAAGCCATTCCGCTGGCGAGAGCCGCGATTTCCGCTAGGGTGGAGATTACTTGCTGAGCGTGTCACAACTGGACTTACCTTCCTTTGCACGATTCTATTACTTTCATGGTGATCCATAGAGGTTCGAAGTCTATAAATAGGGCCATACTTTTCATTGAAAAACATTCTCCTTGCCCTAATCTTTAGTCTCCTCTAGGCAGCCAAAGTTTAGGTTTATTGCTTTCATAGTTGTAGTTTCGATTTCTGTTCTAGTTAGTTTAGTTCATAGTTCTTTAAATTCATGTTTTAGATTAATTCCCGTTTAGAGTTGTAATTACGTGACAGATTACTTCTCGAGACGATTTACTGTATTTCTTTAATTAAGTTTATTTATTTGTTTTTAGTTTCTTTCTTTAAATTCTGCAATTTAAATTATGCACTTTAAATCATGCAATTTAGTTTTATGCTCATTAGATTAGAATCTTTTAAATTATAAGTATTTAAATTCCTAGTTAGTATTTAATTTCCAAGTTCTTTTACTTTTATGAGTTTAATTCTTGCCTAGGGTTTAATAGTTTCATGCCTAGATAATTTTAAGATTAAGTTTTTAGTTAAGTTTAAATTACAAGCATTAGTTAATAATTCATTTTTGCCTAGTTAAGTTTAAGTCGCGTTAATTTACTTTCCATGTTTTAGTTTAATCATCCTTAGTTTACTGTTTTCGCGTGACATAATTAATTGCCCTTTAAGATCTTCCTTGAGAGATGACACTGGGTCAACTTATCACTGCTAGGATGTCCTTGTTCTATTGCAAGTCAACTTAGAGGTGTTTCTAGTTGAGTCAAATTTTGGCGCCGTTGCCGGGGAAAGTTTTAGGCGTTTTAGTTGTGTCGTTTTTTTACTAGCTTTATTTAAATTTCTGTTATTTTCATTTTTATCTGTTTCTTCCACCCGGTGCGTTTAATCCCTGTGTTAAGTGTTGTTTATGCAGGGACGCCGTAGTCTAAAAAGAAAACTAACTTCGCCGCTGGATAACACTCGAACATATACCAGAGCAGACGTGTTATACTCTGACTCTGATTCTGAAGCGCACTCTGAAGCCGCAAGCTCTGAATCTGCCGATACAGAGCAGAATACATACGAGGAGAAAGAAGTCATGGCGCAGAATATGGAATACATGGGAGATTTCACCAGGCCGGTGATTGTAGATACCAACACATCGGCAATCGTGCTCCCCACTGCTGTGAGAAACTACAATCTCAAACCCAACGACTCGAATTTGTTGCCGGTGTTCCATGGGATGCCAAGCGAGGATGCTCTTCAATTCATCCAAAATTTTTGCACACAAGTGCAAACGATTCCTCTGCTTAGCCTCACGGAGGACCAACTCAAACTCAAGTGCTTCCCCTATGCACTTAAAGACCGGGCGAGGACGTGGATGCTATCTCTGCCGCCCAACTCTATCACTACATGGGGAGATGCTTGTGAAAAATTTATGCTGAAATACTACCCAGGCCACAAAACGCAGGAACTGAGAACGAGGATAATGGAGTTCACACAAGGAGCGGACGAGCCATTGCATGAAGCATGGGAGAGATATGAAGAACTCATTCGTCAATGCCCTCAACATCAGTTCACCAATGTTATGTTGATGCAGTTCTTCTACGATGGGTTAGTGCAAACTGCCCAATTTATGGTG
Source organism: Salvia miltiorrhiza (assembly GCF_028751815.1). Lineage (NCBI taxonomy): Eukaryota > Viridiplantae > Streptophyta > Magnoliopsida > Lamiales > Lamiaceae > Salvia > Salvia miltiorrhiza. The sequence goes on along the minus strand of NC_080389.1, from coordinate 24,198,642 downwards.
GATAGCACGGCCGGAGGTAACATAGCTCGGAAGACGGCAACAGAGCTAAAAGAGATTTTCAAGACTTTGGCCGAGAGCTCCCAACAGAAATCAGTCCGTGGGAAGAGAGTTGAGGCCAGCTCTGTAACGCAACAGTTTGAGCTGCAGAAGCAAGTAGCCGATCTTGTGAGACAAGTGGAGCATCTTAAGATAGGTAAGATGGAAACTCCTTCCGTCCCGGCGCAGAATAGCGAGCCTTGTGGTATTTGTGGAGATTTCAGCCATGGAGCTAATGAGTGCCATAGAATGGGAGAGTTTACTGCGGAGGGTGAAGCTGAAGTCTATGCCGCACAAGGATTTCAGAGCTATAATCAAATGCAGAGCAGACCTGGCTTCGTGCAAAACTACAATCAAGGGCAAAACCATAATCAAGGACAGAACTATAATCAAGGGCAGAGTAGACCGCAAAATTATAATCAAGGGCAGAACGTCAATAATGGATGGAGAGGTCAGCAGCCCTGCCCACCGCAACAAAATTTTCCCCAACAATATCCACCGAGGTATCAACAGCAAGGGAATTTTCAACCTTCGCAGCAACACGCTCAGCCCTAGAAGTCATCACTTGAAGATACGTTGCAAGCGTTTATGGAGGTTAGCAAGCAGAGCATGGAGTCTCAGGCTGCCACTATTAAACACCTTGAGACCACCGTAGGGCAACTGTCGGACGCGCTGGACCAGCTACAGCAGCAGCAGAGCCAAACTCATCAAGCGCTAGCTCTGGCGAGGATGCCAGAGCAGATTAGGCTGCCAGCTCTAGCTTGGCAGCCAGAGCAGAGGAAAGAGCCAGCTCTAGCGAGGATGCCAGAGCAGAGGAGAGAGTCAGCTTTGACTCGGCAGCCAGAGCAGAGGAAAAGGACGCCAGAGCAGAGGAGAATACCAGAGTTGATAAGGCCAGAGCAGAAACTTCATAAATCCAATACGCCTTATCAACCACCGAAGCCCAGCCCACCTCTGCCACCATCAAGTGTTGATCCAACCCAACCATTACCAAAGAAAGAAGATCCAGGGAGTTTCATTATTGGTATTGGCTTGGGTCGAGCTGGAGAATTCACGGGCAAGTCAACTTAGAGGTGTTTCTAGTTGAGTCAAATTTTGGCGCCGTTGCCGGGGATGTTAGACTTGGGGGCGGCAGTCAATTTGATGTCGTATGCTATTTTTCAAAAATTGGGCAGGATGAAAGAGGAGCTTAAAAGCACGAAAATAAGACTTCAACTAGCTAATGGGGCATATTGTAGCACTCGTGGTATTTTAAAAGATGTTGAAGTCATGGTGAGAGGAATCACGGTGCTAGCCGATTTCGTGGTGCTCGAGGCAGGGCATGGCATTATAGGAAAGAATGGGCAACTTTTTCTACTTGGTCGGCCTGTTATGGCTACTACCCAAACGCGCATTGATGTGGGTTCTGGAACTTTGAGCATGGCCGGGTTTGGTAGATCGGTAACATTCTCCGTTTTTAATAAAAAGCCTAATATTTCTAGTTCTTCAATGCATATCTGTTCTCTTGTGGAGATTGCTGACCATGAGGACAAAGTAGAAATTTTCAGAGCTAACTGTCTTTCACCAGCTCTACCAAGCGCTCCAGCCCTGACTCTTCCGCCAGCTCTGAAGTTGGACGCCAGAGTAGAAATTCCTCCGCCAGCGCTGACTACTCCAGCTATGCCCATTCCGCCAGCGCTGACTACTCCAGCTCTGCGGCTGGAGGACAGAGCAGAAATTTTACCGCCAGCGCTGACGTGCTCAACTCTGAACAACACATACCAGAATTACGCTAAGGAGAAGCTGATGTGCACCATCCCGGAAGAGGACAAAATTACACAAAATTTTCTTGATAATTTGTAGGATGAGGAGGCCATTGAAGATCAATTTTTGGCCAAGCTTCCACTCGACGTTAATGCCGCTCATGAGGTACCAACTACCGTGAAAGAGGATGCAACCGTTGAGGAAGAACAGGCTGATGTGCTGCCGTGCAAGGATGATACCGTGCTAAGAGTGCAGAGTGCACCACTTTTGGATGAGAAGAAAGAGGAGAGATCTCGACATAGCTCTTGGTTCGAGAGAATGATGAATGCGATGAGCTCTGCTTTCTCATTAAGAGGACCCGCAGCTGAACTGGAGGATGATGTGCTTTCACGAGGACTAATTCAGCTGACGTTTCATAGCGATTTTGGTTAAGGGATCCTCTAAGTCGGGCTGGCGACTCTAACTCTAGCGCTTGGTGGGAGGCAACCCACCGTGGTTTGGTTTTTAGTTTTTGTTTTTCTTGTTCTTTGTTTTCCGTTTTTGTATTGTCTTTCCTAAATTTTGGTTGCTTGCGCGGATACTTTGATGTGGTGTTCATGTTTTGACTTCAGCGCTGCAGTTTCCCTCTGCCATCAGTGCAGCCTCGCCAGCGCGCCTCTGCCATCAGTGCAGCCTCGCCAGCGCGTCTCTGCACTTTTTCCGCGCTGCACCTTTCCACCGCTGCACTTTTCCGCGCTGCACTTCTCCGCGCTGTACTTTTCCGCGCTGCACCTTTCCACCGATGCACTTTTCCGCGCTGCACTTCTCCGCGCTGTACTTTTCCACGCTACACTTCTCCGCGCTGCTCTGCCAGCGCTAATCTGATTCAGCGTGGCCACTCTTCACTCTGCCGCAGACCGCGAATTCCCCTCTTCACCACCTCACACGATGCTTCAGTTTCTCAATGCCGATAATCAGGGACGTATTCTCCACTCTTTTTATTTCTTTTGTGCCCTGAGGACATGGCATGCTTTAAGTGTGGGGGGTGTTTTATTGTGATTATGCTTTCAATTGGGCGAGATTAGTCTTTCTATGCTTAGTTTTTGGTCTCGAATCTTGCTAATTTTTATGAATTTGTGGAAGAGAAGATGGTTTTCGATGAGAATTTAGGGTTTGTGTTTGTTTGGTGGTTATTCTTGTTTTACTCTTGATATATGTTTCTTATTTGTGCGAAGAATTTGAGTTTTGTTGCAACATGATTGTAAGTTAGTAAAACGTGATTTGTCCGGTAGATGCTAGAAGGAGTGTTGTCATTGTGATTGCCTACGATCATATCTTATCTGTGAAAATGTTGGACGAATTGCCAACTTTAAAATTGCCAGCTCTGAAACATCTGGCCTGTTCTGAAATGTGATAGCTCTGAGTCTCTGCTCCTCTAGTCTAACTATGAGCATGGGAAACCACGTGAAAAGACTTTGGATTACATCCAAATGGTTTTTATTTCATGAATTATGGCTCAACTGTCGAAAATCTTAAGCACACAAAGTGTGAAAAATGGTGATATTGATTATAAAGGCGATCACATTAGGGAATTCACTTCTAGCGGAGAATTGGGTCTGATCGAATTGCTTACATTACTCTTTTGTTGCTTCTTAAACTTTGAGTTACTTGCATGATCGAGAGATATGTGTTGATTGTAAAATTTTGAATTCACTTTGAGAACGTTTGGATGGAAATTAGCATTGTTGTAATAAATCTCTTCCTAGGATTCATATGGATTTTGCTTGAGGACAAGCAAAAGGCTAAGTGTGGGGGGGTTGATTTATGCTTAATTGTTCTAATTTTGGGGGTTTGCATGTGCATATTTTAAAGAGAATCTTCTGGAAATTGGTGCGTTTTATGGTCTATTTTATGCTTTGCAGGAGATTTAGGTTTTCGAGATGAAGAGTGCAAATTTTGGAGAGTTTGGGCTAAGAATCGTGTTTTTGTGCATACTTTGGCATTAAGAGAAGCAAAGCCCCGCTTGCCAGAGCAGCGAAATGGGAAGCCAGAGAAATGCCCCAGCGCCAGAGGAATCGAAGCGAGCGCGGAAGCGCCAGAGGAATCAAAGCGAGCGCGGAATCTCATAAATAATTAGGCCCAACCCTCATGGCCCACAATCTCATCTCCTCTCTTAACACATATGCTGATACGATGATACCTCATTTTCTCTCAAAACTCTCTCTCTCTCTTTGAAACTTAACACGCACACACACATCCCAAACCAGACAGCGCCGCCGGCACTCCCTCGTTCCCGGCGAGGAGCGCCGCCTGCGGTCACTCTCCTCCCTCAATCTCTCTCCCATTCTTCCTTCTTTTCTCAAATCTCTGTCTCTCGGTTTCTCACAGAAAACTGTTCAACACACCACAAAATCCATTTCCCCATTTCTCGGCTCTTTCCCTCGGAATCTGCCGCCTCCCTTCTGGAACTCCGGCGAACGACAGATATAAGCCGCGCCGCCCTCACCTCCGGCAACCGCAGCAATGCCACAACCGCCGCCCTCTTTCCCTGCCTAATTCAGCCACCACCGCCCTCTCTCTCTCTCTCTCTCTCTCTTTCTTTTCGGAGTCCGGCAACTGCACAGCCTAGGGCTGCCGCCGTCGATCAAGTTTCCCCCAGACGAACCACAGCAGCTCCTCACCGCAGCCGTCTGTCAACCCACAGCCTGACCTCTGCCCCGACTCAACAGAACACACACACACACCAAGAGTAGTAACTGACTCGAAACCCACACCACAAAACTGAGACTTCCCCACTTTTGTTTTCTCAATTGTAAAAACATTTGATACTTTTGCTTAAACACATAAATGAGAAGATATACAAAGATATATGCATATGTAAAGTTCATTTCTTTATTCAGTCCAGTGGATGGGTTGTTGTGGTGCCTTTGTCTAAAACAAGTCATGAAAAAGGTACATGAAAGTGTAATCCGTAATTTGAAACAACTTAGAATTTGGAGAGTAGAAACCTTGATCGAGAGGGATGCTCAGTTGTTTGTGTGCTGAAATAGGTAAGGGAGATGAGCTTGATGTACATTCTGAAAAAGCTTGCTCCTGAAGTTGAGTTCTTGTAACACCCCGTACTTTTCCTCATGTTGTGAGATAGTGTCTTAACATTATTGGGAGTACTGAGATGTCGAAATACGAGACTACTTTTTTTATGAGCAGATAAGACAGTTTGTCTTTAAATAGAGATATGAGTGGACAAACCAATGATAGAGTTAGAATGATGAGATTTGAGAAATGAGTTGAGATAGAGATGCGGATTGAATTGAGCTGAGATTTTATTTTATTTCCAACTACCGGGAATAGAGTTACCGGATACCGAGTTATCAGAGATTGACTGACCTAGTAAGAAAATAGGAACAATGAGTTGGAAATAGAGTCGAGGAAGAAAGAGTGAGAAAACTTGATAAATAGAGTCGGTCTGAGAGACGTCTAGTTGTTTGTGTCTGCCGACTGCTTTGATGTGATGATATGTGAATTTACGTGACTGATTGATTATGTGATTTTGTTATGTGTGTCATTATGACCAAGTTATTATGATTTTTATTCGAGACTTTAGCACTTGGAATTTTGAATAAGTTTCCAAAGCAAGTGCAGTTTATTTTTACCGAGAAATCGAATGATGCCGGTTTATGAAAATTTTTCCAAGCATAATATTTTTTTTTAATTTATTCTTCCTATGAGGAATATTATAATTGAGTGAGTGCACTAATATTAGTGCTATAATTATTTTATTTGATCACATGAATAATTATACTATGGTACTTTATTAATGAGTAACATTTCCATAGTTATTGTGATTATTAATTGATCACCCTTCTCACATTTTTCTTTAATTTCCCTACCATGTGACTAAATACCACAAATTGCCAAGTGTATTAATTGAGAGAGTGTAGAGATTAGTGAGAGAGTGTAGAGATTAGAGAGAGAAAGATCAAGGCAATTAATGCCCAATATTCACTAAGATTACAAATCTTTCATAAGATTTCCAAATCCATTTCATATCTTGCAAATTTCTCTCTCTCCTTTCCTCCCTAACTTTCGACCACCACCTCTCTCCCTTCTCTCTCACATTTCCACCATTGTCAACCATAGATGTGACCTCCGAAGCTTCACAAAACTATGCCAAACACATAAATCACAATCAAAATCTTACCTAAACACCTCCTATCAACTTGAATCCAAGGAGAACCTTGAAGATTGGCTTCAAGACTAGAGAGAGAAAGTTTGATATTTGGTGTAAACTTGGGTAAGTGATCTCTATATTCATATATTAGACTTGTATGAGATTGTATGTGAATATTCTTGAGAGTTTGAAGCAAGAAAATCACCCCCTTCATTTTTTTAAAATTTTCGATCAAATGGGTCTTCAACCCTTCAAAAAATTTTCTTCTTCTTTCCTTGAATTGGGGTGAGAAAAGTGATCTATGTGATGTTTGGTGATGATTGATGTGTGTTTTGAAAAGCTATGCTTTGAGATGTAAAAATCGGATGAGTTTAGTTTACCCAAAATTGGGAACTTTTGAGTTGATGATTTAAATGATGAATTGATGATGTATATGAGTCCATGAGATGTATATGATGATGATTGATGGAGTAAATTGAGTATATGATGTCAATTGATGATTTTGATATGAGTTAGTTTACTAAAATTAGGGATATTTGTATCTATGCTCTAATTTGTAAATTGATGGAGTATATGTGAGTTTAAAATGAATCCTTAGAAGCCGAGAATACCTAGGGATTAAGTTTTAATGGGTAAATAGACGTTGAGTAAGAAGTTATAGTTAAGATGAGTTTGGATTTAGAGATTGAGTTTCTGACTAAGGTTTGTTGTATCACATGAACCTTCGATGACGATGACGATGTGATGATGACATATGAAGGCCCGAGCGAGACGAAGAAGTAAGTTGCCTGATTTCTTTCCAGGATTAGCAAAGGACTTCAGGTGGGCAATATTTTGAGTATACGTATATCATTCGAGCTTTCTGAAATGATTTAATGATGTTATGAGCTTATCAAATGATTTGAGATAAATGATGTTTGAGAACTGTTTGACTTGCCAATTTTTGATGTTGAGCTTGTATGTTACCCTCTACTGATGAGATGAGACGAATTCGGTCCTGCCACAAGCGGGATTTTGTGCACAGAGGTGACTGCGAGCCGTCTTCGGGTCGGCCGGTCACGGTACTTGAGAGGGAGGCCTACTTCTCAGTACCTTTGATGATGATAAGTTGTAGATGTGGTACATACATGATGAGTACTTTGATAGCGCTATCGTTTCTTTATGATATCATGATTATGAAAACTGCATGCACAGATTCATTTATGCTAACTTTTTTTCTGTGTGTTGCTGAGATGTGACAAGTTTCAAACCTATAGCTCTAAGAGCACCTTTCTTGTTTTTCGGCGTTTGCCCACTAAGTATTATGTACTCACGCCCTGCATGTATTTCTAAATATGCAGACTAAGCGAGGAGCGAGATTGGTCTGGTGCTGGTGGGGAATTGCTGAAGGATGTATTTACTTTATCGTATTTCCATTTTGACGATAAAGTCTTGATGATTGATATACTTTGATTTTCTTTTGAATTTAAGCAATGTACTCACGGTTATATGTCTTCATACATATAATCGGTTCGCCTTTTGCTGCGATACTCTGCATATTATGATTCCTTACGAAAAATGAGCGATACCTGTTTTGTTTTTGTTCGTGAAATTCCTGATAATTAAAAAGTTATAACGACATTGACGATTTTACCCTTGGGTTCATTTATGATGATTTCCTTAACACCTTTTGATGCGAGCTTCCGCTTGATGTTCGACCTATTCTTCTTATCTTTTATTCTTTTAAAAATAGTCGTATCGATACTCGTGCCTCACTATCACTAGTGTCGGGAATCGGGCTGCGACAGGGTGGTATCAGAGCAGGTCATCTGCTCTGAGTCTATTGCTTGACTGAGTTGAACCTTTGATTGCTTTTACTCCTTTAAAATTGAGTACTAGCCTAATTTGAATTCTTATGCTAATTTGAGAGAGTCAGTTCAAAACAGAACCCCAGCACCCCATCTCCTCCAGCTTAACGAGGTAAGAGGTTGATGTTGTTTCTAGTTGCTTTCCTGTTGAGAGCTGAGTTTGATTCACTAATGAGTCATGTATTGTTTTAATGACGAAATTGTTTAAGATGATGAATTCTGATACGAGGCAGTTGATGTGGAATACGAGGGGAGATGTTGAGGCTAGTATAGCCGATGCCCTACCGTACCAAACGAGGATGAAGTCGAGAAGAGGCAGCGATACAGAGACGATATAGTGAGGTGATGCGTCGTTGGTTCAGATCTACTGGACTGAGAGAGGGCGATACTCTTGGAGAGCTTCTAGCGCATTACCACCGTTGTTGGTTGAAGGCTAGTATCCACGGGATAGATGAGGCTGAGGCTATTACTCACCTGATTCCACAGCTGCCACCCGAGTGGCAAGACTGGGCGGCTTCGCTGGTGCCGCAGTATATCAGGAGGACTGAGTTCGGGCGGTTTGTGAGCGCCGATTTTCGTGGTTTCATCGCGACGTTGAGCCACCGCTACCTTGCTTATGGCGAGCCACCTTCACCGCCGTATGGAGAGTCTGAGGGACCAGCCCAGAGAAGGGAGCTTGTTGTTGTGCCCCCACTTCCCGAGGAGCCGTTTCCGATTGCCCCTCTACCCCCAGCTGATCCGATTCCAGTTTCTTTTGAGCTGGATGTTTCAGAGCCGATGGTCTTCGAGGCGTACTCTCCAGTGGTAGAGCATGACCCGTTTGCGTTTCTACCCCTTATTCCTTTTCCCAGCGCTGAGTTACCGCCTTGGGATTTGACACTGGCGACGGCACCTTTGCCATTGCCACCTGTTGAGTCGGCGCAGCCGATTGTTTCTATTGAGCCTCAGATATAGTATGTGCCCTTTGATCCTTATCCGAGGGTTGCCCCGTTGCCTGAGCCGGGCACTTTGGCTTTTCAGACGTATATACACTCGATTTTATATCCACCGTCCCGAGACGCCCAGGAGGGAAGGTCTCGGCCAGTACACCTGGACAGTGAGGAGGAGGACCCGGATGAGGAAACTCCAGAGATGACGGTCGGCCACGGACGGACCCAGCCATTATAGCGTCATATTACTGCCGACGGAGTCGAGACATGGGTACCTGTTCCCGAGGTGCCGATTTATGGTCCTATGATGGACACCGACGTCGAGGATGAGCCGAGCGATGATAGTGTCTACCGACTGATCGACGAGTACGAGAGTCAAGAGTCGGAGCCGAGCGAGGAGACGGAGCCGAGTGAGGAAATGGAAGTTGACGATGCGACGAGCAGGATTTCAGGAGATGACGACTAGCGATCACGTGTATCTAGTAGACGCGAACATATGTATAGATGCATATATGATATATGTATATATATAGGTAGAGAGGCATAGTATATTGTGTACGTACAGATAGTATATATCTATAGGTGCTTAGTACCTATGATGCTTGTATAGCTAGAGCATCATTTTAGTGTTAGGACCTTTGTACATAGGATCCTACTTTTGTAAAAGACCTCGAGTGAGAGGCAATTTTCCCTATATATATATTTACAGAGATGTTGATGATTAGTGAGTTTCACTATCTTTATCAGAGCTTTGAGAATGATGATGATGTTGATGCATGATGATAAATGAGAAATAGAGATTGATGAGAATTATGAACGGTGATAGACGAGAAATAGAGTAGACAAGAATTTTGAGAATTTTGAGATCACAAATGAGATATAGAAGTGAGAAAAAGAGAATTTGTATTTTGTAACGACGAACGGTTAGTTTAGAAGTCGATAGTTATATAACTCTTTTTCCTTTATAGTATACCTCCGAGAAGAAGAGGGAACCGAAGGAACATAAACCGAGAAGAAGATGAAGAAGAGGAGCAGAGAAACCAACTGTTGAGATAATACGACGAGAGTTAGAGATTTCATCGCGATTTATAGACACGACCCTAATAGGACGAATGTATAATGGAGACCTCATGGGATGCATAGATACTATTGACCAATTGTACTTCGCAATAGAGGTACTTTCACCGGGACCGCGCGTATTATCGCTAGAGTAGTCATGAGAGTAGACTTATTGAGTCCCTATCCCGCTTGGTCGTATTTAAATTTTTCTGCATCCATTTGAACTCCAACAGGAGATGAACTATTTGCTATTGAGAAAATTTTTCCAGATCCACTGTGTTTGAGCCTGAGCCGTTTGTGTTGGAAATCCTTACCCCTTGCTTTAACAGTGGACAATTTATTCATTTTCCACTTAGTGGATTGTTTCTACCTCCAGTATTGATTTACTTCTATCATATCATATCTCAGTTTTTATTCTAGATTCTGTTCTAGCTTTTGACCTTACCTTGATTGTAACTTCTTCATTATCCTTGAAATAGCACTGGCTATTATGGAATCATTCCATTACTTGAGCTCGTCTTGTTCAAGATCAGGCATTTCTATTCATCACATCCTATTACCCTACCACATCCGACAAGAGTTAGGAATGTCTAGGTAACTAGGATGGTATAACAAGAAGAATGTTTGGAAGAAACACGATTTATGGGAGCAGCTGTAGAATATAATTATTACGGGACGAGCACGACTGTTTGATTATGGATTTTCTTATATTAGCCAAGTCTGTAGAAAGCTAACCATTTCGAGGATGAGAAGAAGTGATGCTAAGCCAGAATAGACTATAGCAGATTCAAGAAGATCGAGATGATGGGTTAGAGCAGATAATGTTTTCCACGATAGCAGACTGGGATGATGATTAGTATAGAAGTAGCATCGTCGTAATAATAGGGGATGTTTTATTTTCGTTATGCCCCGCAATTAGTAAGAGTTCTCGAAAGAGAAAATTTTCTTATATGTCTATATGACGATGACCAGAGAGTCTCTATGCTTGAGTAGAGTTTTGAGCTGATGTTGCGATGATAGACATGAGATATGTCTTTGACGATGAGTTATGAGAATTAGTTCTAAGGTTGTTATATGTTCCCTTAGACTTTTGTCGAGAAAGAGAAACCGAATAAAGAAAGAAATAGAGTTGATGATATGAGATAAGGCAATAAAACCGTAGCTGAATGCGATCGGCAGTTTCGCGACTTGGTTCGGTATGCCACATATCGAGAAGAGATGAACGAGAAGATGTCAGAATTGTTTCGATCAGGTTTGAGATAAGAGGTACGAGACGATTTAACGAGTCAGAGTGCGGTAATGTGTACTGAAGTATTAAATAGAGCATTTGATATAGAACTGGCAAAGCAGCCAGAGAACGTGATTTGAACTTCAGCACCCCAAACGAGTTGGAGCACTCCAACGTGCAATCCACCTTTTTCTGGACGAGAGCAAGAAGGAAAGAGAAAATGGGATGACCGAAGTCAAGATCCCAAGAAGCCGTGGCAGAGTCAGAATGCGCCACCGCGATATCAGAACTGAGACAAACGGCCTTATGTTGGCCCAACTGCCGCAGAAGCAGTAAACTTTCAAGGACCGCAAGGGTTATCGACTTGTCGAAGAGCAATAAATTACGTCTGAGAGAATGCAAGATGAGACAGAATAGCTGTTACACCTGCGGAAGGGTCGGGCACTACTCGAACCAGTGTCCGAATCGTCAGCAAAGTGGAAGCGGAGGACGACCGAGTCAGTTTCGGCCACAACTCAAAGCAATGGAGGGAATCCTATCGCTACCGCCACTTCTACCACAGCAACAACAGCCAGCCTATCGACCACATCAGTCAAGAAGGCAACCACCAGCCCCGCAGGCGAATCAACCGCATCATCAGAGACTGTTCGCGCTTGAGTAGAAAGCACCAGACAAGAATAGAGGAAATTTGTCAGATATAGGCGAGTTAAATGATGTGCCCATAGTATTTTTGTTCGAAACCGTATGTAGAGCCTGCTCCACAACCTCTACAGAGTAGCCACACTTATAGGCAGAATTACTACGGTTTCATCTGTGTACCCCAACTTAGAATTCGAGTTAAGATCGACTAAGCTCGACGCTAAAAATCTGAGACTGATGCATAGGTGGCACTTGGGCATAAATTTTGGGGAATGGATTGGTTAGATGAAAACCATGCGTAGATACAATGCAAGGAGGGACGAATATCTTTTCAGCCACCTGGCTAAGAACCTACTTCCTTCATTGGTATTGAGAGTAAATGGAAGAAGACGCCGATCATCTCGGCACTGCAAGCAAGAAATCTCTTGCGAAGAAAAGATACAACCGCGTACGTTGTATACCTGAACCAGAGAGACGAATCCAAGGCAAATGTTGATGACGTACCAGATGTGCAAGAGTATAAAGACGTTTTTCCCTGAGACTTTACCAGGATTACCCCAGATCGACAACTCAAGTTTACGATCGATTTAGAGCCGGGCGCAGCACCGACGTCGAAAGCGCCATACAGAATGGCCCCCGCTGAGTTGCAAGAGTTGAAGCTGCAACTACAAGAACTTCTAGATATGGGTTTCATTCGACCCAGTGTTTTCCCGTGGGGAGCACCAGTTCTTTTTGTCAAAAAGAAGGATGGAAGCTTGAGGCGGTGTATCGATAATTGAGAGTTGAACAAAGTGACGTTAAAGAATAAGTATCCGTCACCCTGAATCGATGATCTGTTCGATCAACTACAAGGAGCGAGCACTTTTTCAAAGTTTGACTTGAAAACGGGATACCATCAGCTGAAAATACGATCGGAAGATATTTCCGAAGACGGCATCGCGTATGCAATATGGCATTACTATAAACTCAAAGATGTTTGGAGGAAATGCCTTCCGATTGACGAATGCTCCGGCAGTATTCATGGATCTCATGAATCGCATTTTTCACGAATACTTAGACAAGTTCGTGATAGTCTTTATAGACGATATCCAGATTTACTCGAAGAATAAACGAGAACACGAAGAGCATTTGAGGATTGCGTTAGAGAGATTTCGAGCTGAAAAGCTTTATGCGAAGCTAGTAAATGCGAGTTTTGGCTTGAAGAAATCAATTTTCTCAGCCATGTTGTTTCCGCAAGAGGAATTGACGTAGACCCAGCGAAAGTTCAAGCGGTACAGGAGTGGAGATCGCCAACCACACCGCACGAGATTTGCAGTTTTCTGGGATTAGCAGGGTATTATCGACGTTTTATTGAAGGCTTTTCAAAAATCGCTAAGCCATTGACGCACCTGCTAAAGAAAGAAGTCAAGTTTGTCTGGAGGGACGAATGCGAGCGAAATTTTCAAGAGCTGAAAAAGAGGCTCACTATAGCCCCTGTGTTATCTGTTCTGAAAGCAGATAAAGAGTATGCAGTTTATACTGATGCATCGAAAAATGGTCTAGGATGGGTACTGATGCAAGAGGAAGAGTTATAGCGTATGCTTCGCGACAATTGAGACCACACGAGATGAGTTATCTAACGCATGATTTAGAATTAGCAGCCGTAGTGCATGCTTTGAAGACCTGGAGACACCATTTCTATGGAGCACGGTGTGAGATATACACCGACCATAAAAGTCTCAAATAATTCTTTGAGCAAAAAGATCTGAACGTGCGACAACGAAGATGGCTAGAGTTTGTGAAGGATTACGATTGTGAAATAAATTATCACCCTGAAGAGGCTAACGTTGTAGCTGACGCGTTAAGCAGAAAGAATCAGGGAGAGTAGGGATTTCTCCTTACTCGAGAAGAGAACCTGATCAAGGAATTAGAGAAGATGAATTAGAAGGTAGTGATACCACCACAAACGACAGAAATAGTAATTTCTGCACTGAACGTTACACTTGACTCACGATTGAGAATAGCCACAGCTCAGAGAGAGAGTATGAGAAGATGGAAAGGTTGCGAATAAAGATTCGAACCGAGAGAGTAGAGAATTACCAAAAAGGAGGCAGATAATGCCATTTTGTTTAAGGAAAGAGACTGTGTGTGCCTGATATAGAAGAGCTGAAGAATGAAATTTCGAGCGAAGCTCATGATACCCCTTACACCGCACCTGCGGAAAGTATAAAGATGTGCCAAGACTGAAACGACGCTTTGATAGGGGAATAAGAAGCGAGAGATGGCATCTTTCGTAGAAAGATGTTTGACGTGTTAACACGTGAAGGCGCCACTTTGGCAACCTTATACAATTACACCTATTAGAAACTTCCACAATAGAAGTGGGACCACATAGCCATGAAATGTGGCATTGATTAGCAAAATCGAGAGAAGAAAATCAAACAGTTGAGTAATCACTGATAGATTATTTTGACGTTAGAAACGATGTTTGTATGAGTTTTTCCCTATCTCGGGGAGCATGTTATTTTCGAGTTAACAAGAACTCAAATCGAGATATATATATAGGACCTTATGATGTATTAGATTAAGTAGGCCATGTGGCCTATAAACTAGCGTTGCCTCCGAGCTTCGCGAACGTCCATGACGTTTTCCATGTTTCTCAAATGAGAAAGTACGTGTTTGATCCAAACCACGTCATCCATCAAGAAGAAGTATCCCTAGAACAAGATTTGAGCTATGAAGAGAGACCTGATGCTATGCTGGACCGGAAGATCCAACATTTGAGGAACAAGTCGATTCCTTTGGTGAAAATCCAATGGAGACATCACGGTCAAGAAGAATCAACATGGGAACTTGAAGAGAAGATGAAAGAGAAGTACCCAGAGCTTTTACCCGAAGGTGAATAACTCAAATTTCGGGACGAATTTTTTTTTAAGGGGGGTAGGATGTAACACCCCGTACTTTTCCTCATGTTGTGAGATAGTGTCTTAACACTATTGGGAGTACTGAGATGTCGAAATACGAGACTACTTTTTTTATGAGCAGATAAGACAGTTTGTCTTTAAATAGAGATATGAGTGGACAAACCAATGATAGAGTTAGAATGATGAGATTTGAGAAATGAGTTGAGATAGAGATGCGGATTGAATTGAGCTGAGATTTTATTTTATTTCCAACTACCGGGAATAGAGTTACCGGATACCGAGTTATCAGAGATTGACTGACCTATTAAGAAAATAGGAACAATGAGTTGGAAATAGAGTCGAGGAAGAAAGAGTGAGAAAACTTGATAAATAGAGTCGGTCTGAGAGACGTCTAGTTGTTTGTGTCTGCCGACTGCTTTGATGTGATGATATGTGAATTTACGTGACTGATTGATTATGTGATTTTGTTATGTGTGTCATTATGACCAAGTTATTATGATTTTTATTCGAGACTTTAGCACTTGGAATTTTGAATAAGTTTCCAAAGCAAGTGCAGTTTATTTTTACCGAGAAATCGAATGATGCCGGTTTATGAAAATTTTTCCAAGCATAATATTTTTTTTTTAATTATTCTTCCTATGAGGAATATTATAATTGAGTGAGTGCACTAATATTAGTGCTATAATTATTTTATTTGATCACATGAATAATTATACTATGGTACTTTATTAATGAGTAGCATTTCCATAGTTATTGTGATTATTAATTGATCACCCTTCTCACATTTTTCTTTAATTTCCCTACCATGTGACTAAATACCACAAATTGCCAAGTGTATTAATTGAGAGAGTGTAGAGATTAGAGAGAGAAAGATCAAGGCAATTAATGCCCAATATTCACTAAGATTACAAATCTTTCATAAGATTTCCAAATCCATTTCATATCTTGCAAATTTCTCTCTCTCCTTTCCTCCCTAACTTTCGACCACCGCCTCTCTCCCTTCTCTCTCGCATTTCCACCATTGTCAACCATAGATGAGACCTCCGAAGCTTCACAAAACTATGCCAAACACATAAATCACCATCAAAATCTTACCTAAACACCTCCTATCAACTTGAATCCAAGGAGATCCTTGAAGATTGGCTTCAAGACTAGAGAGAGAAAGTTTGATATTTGGTGTAAACTTGGGTAAGTGATCTCTATATTCATAGATTAGACTTGTATGAGATTGTATGTGAGTATTCTTGAGAGTTTGAAGCAAGAAAATCACCCCCTTCATTTTTCTAAATTTTCGATCAAATGGGTCTTCAACCCTTCAAAAAATTTTCTTCTTCTTTCCTTGAATTGGGGTGAGAAAAGTGATCTATGTGATGTTTGGTGATGATTGATGTGTGTTTTGAAAAGCTATGCTTTGAGATGTAAAAATCGGATGAGTTTAGTTTACCCAAAATTGGGAACTTTTGAGTTGATGATTTAAATGATGAATTGATGATGTATATGAGTCCATGAGATGTATATGATGATGATTGATGGAGTAAATTGAGTATATGATGTCAATTGATGATTTTGATATGAGTTAGTTTACTAAAATTAGGTATATGTGTATCTATGCTCTAATTTGTAAATTGATGGAGTATATGTGAGTTTAAATGATTAAAATTGATAGATATATTATGAGATTAAAGATCCATGTGTGTTTATAAAATTTCAAAGAGTTTAGTTTAATAAAAAATAGGACTTTCTTGTCTATGTATCTATTAAGTGATTTGACTTATGATATATGAAATTGAGCATGATATTAGTGTTTTAATATGTTTGATTAAGTCTATTGTAAGTTAAGTAAAATTTGGACTTAGTTTAGTTTGAATGAGTTTTTGAGTTTTCATATTTGGAGAAGTCAATGAATGATAAAATGAGGTCTAATTGATTTATGATCTTTATGTGAACGTTTGTCATGCTTTTGTTAAGAGTTTGCGTTGATACATGAGTTATCATTAGAGTTTAGTTTGCATGATAAAAAGGGGATTTATATGTGTAAAATGAGTTATATGATGTATGAGGTCATTAATGAGTGTTTGGGTAATTTTGAGCATGAGAATGAAAAGAGAATTGAATTGATGCGTTCGTAGAAACGTTTCCCTTGAGACTTGAGTTAAGATGTAAAAGAGGAGAGTTAATTTGAGTATGATGATTATTGTGTTGTACTTGAATGTTTTTGAGTGCTATAAGTGCTTAAAATGAGCTTTGATTAAGTGTTTTTGATACCCAAACGCCATGAAAATTTTATGGTAAGTATATTTGAGAGTCTTGAGAATACCGATAAAATTTCAAGTCATTTGGACTTCGTTTACTATTTTTATAAAATGTAAAACTAAAACTGCTACGTTCTACCGAATTGTTCGGTGAGTAGCCAATAGAGTCATCTTTTCCAGTAGCTTTCCTTAGCATTATGGAATCAAAATTTTTATGGTTGAGATCTGAGTGTCTTAGCTAAGTACCCACCAAATTTCAGACCTTTTTGACAACGGTTACTATTTTTCAAAAATCAAACTTTTCGGTTGCTAAAAACTGCCGAATATGGTAGACTGTAGTAAAACAGTCATATCTCCTAAAATACTTGGAGTTTTTTATCCTACGTTTTTTTAAATGAAACTAGACTCAAAGAGGTTTCTTTTGGTATAAGTTAAGACTCCAGGGAGTTCTGTAAAGAGTCTGGTGAGGTTCTAAAGTTGAGTCAGTGCAGAGTGAAGTTTGTTTTTGACTTGTCTATGTGTGTTTTTCATATGCTTAAGTGTTTATACTTGTTTATGTGCTTGATTGCTATGAGTTTGAGCCGAGTTGAGAGTTAAGTTGATAATAGGACGTGTGAATCCTTAGAAGCCGAGAATACCTAGGGATTGAGTTTTAATGGGTAAATAGACGTTGAGTAAGAAGTTATAGTTAAGATGAGTTTGGATTTAGAGATTGAGTTTCTCACTAAGGTTTGTTTTATCACATGAACCTTCGATGACGATGACGATGTGATGATGACATATGAAGGCCCGAGCGAGACGAAGAGGTAAGTTGCCTGATTTCTTTCCAGGATTAGCAAAGGACTTCAGGTGGGCAATATTTTGAGTATACGTATATCATTCGAGCTTTCTGAAATGATTTAATGATGTTATGAGCTTATCAAATGATTTGAGATAAATGATGTTTGAGAACTGTTTGAGTTGCCAATTTTTGATGTTGAGCTTGTATGTTACCCTCTACTGATGAGATGAGACGAATTCGGTCCTGCCACAAGCGGGATTTTGTGCACAGAGGTGACTGCGAGCCGTCTTCGGGTCGGCCGGTCACGGTACTTGAGAGGGAGGCCTACTTCTCAGGACCTTTGATGATGATAAGTTGTAGATGTGGTACATACATGATGAGTACTTTGATAGCGCTATCGTTTCTTTATGATATCATGATTATGAAAACTGCATGCACAGATTCATTTACGCTAACTTTTTTTCTGTGTGTTGCTGAGATGTGGCAAGTTTCAAACCTATAGCTCTAAGAGCACCTTTCTTATTTTTCGGCGTTTGCCCACTGAGTATTATGTACTCACGCCCTGCATGTATTTCTAAATATGCAGACTAAGCGAGGAGCGAGATTGGTCTGGTGCTGGTGGGGAATTGCTGAAGGATGTATTTACTTTATCGTATTTCCATTTTGACGATAAAGTCTTGATGATTGATATGCTTTGATTTTCTTTTGAATTTAAGCAATGTACTCACGGTTATATGTCTTCATACATATAATCGGTTCGCCTTTTGCTGCGATACTCTGCATATTATGATTCCTTACGAAAAATGAGCGATACCCGTTTTGTTTTTGTTCGTGAAATTCCTGATAATTAAAAAGTTATAACGACATTGACGATTTTACCCTTGGGTTCATTTATGATGATTTCCTTAACACCTTTTGATGCGAGCTTCCGCTTGATGTTCGACCTATTCTTCTTATCTTTTATTCTTTTAAAAATAGTCGTATCGATACTCGTACCCCACTATCACTAGTGTCGGGAATCGGGCTGCGACAGTTCTCCTTTGTTTTTTTTTTGGAGTGATTTGTGAAGTTATCAAAAGAATTGTGTTGAATGGAGAGATGGAGTCTTGGCTGATGTATAACAATGAATTCGTAGAGGTATGGGGAGTATGTGACTGCCTATGTTCATAGGTGTATGGCTTAAAGTTTAATTGGGGTTGCTTTGAAGTGGTGGTAGTACGTGAGTGATAAGGGGGAAGCATGGTATAAGGTGGTTGATTTGACAATTAAAATCCCTCAGGATTAAATTATCGGGATTGTAATATTTCTTCAGGGTTTGCTAAATGAATAGCTCGTGTAAATGTTAAATGCTCAATTTAAATAAATATGCAATGCATAAGAATTTAAATAAATGAAATTTTATAAAAGTTTTTTTTTGTAAATCATTTGCTGGAATTAAAAATAAATCGTTTCATTTCTCCAGCGTGAATCGTCTCATACTTCTAAGTTCAAAATTTACTCTAAATTTAGCTAGGGAAAAGTGGGGCGTTACACCAACCGCCCAAGGAATCTCATATGCAAGCCACGCGTGTGGACGTTTACACATGAACTCCTCAACCAAACTATTCACCTAGTCATTTAATTTTCATCCATGTTAACTTAACCTTTTGACAAAGGAAATTAATAGGTGGACCTTAACTAGACCATATCATCATCAAGAAGGGACTCCACGGGGAGTTGTACATTGTACTTGATATGATATCTAAGCAATGACCACAATTTGACTTTGACAATTAAATTCTCGAAATTGACATACTCACTCGGACCATGCCGCTTTCAATTTAATTTCTTGGTTATCTTATTTAATTCTATTCTCCAAAGTGCTCGTGAAAATCATACAAGTAAGCCACGCGTGTGGACGTTTACCGCATAACTCCCACTACTTTAATGGATTTAAATATTTTTTATAGAAACCTCATCTGACAAACTTATGAAAGAACAAACATGAAGTAAGCCACGCGTGTGGACGATTACTCACATCGCCAATCACTTTGTCTAGAGACCGCTTGTGGAGGTCTAAAATAATTTTTAAGCACTTTAAAAATTATTAAAACTGCTTAGACTTTTTCTTTCAAAAAGTTTGATTATGCTCAACACATAATCCTAAACATGCTCTTCTAGAACGCAGTAAAACATGCTCGCAGAATTCTAAAACATGCTTAAGAAAATGATAAACCTAGCATGCTTGTCTAAGCGCAGTTAATAAACACATATTAACAAGCAAAGACAGAAACAACATGCAAGGAGCATAATGGATTAACCCCACGACATGCAAAGAACAGAATAAAATGAATAAAATTCTTCGTGACCCATTCGTGGAATCCCAATTCTAATCTATCCCCCATTTCCCCTTCTCCCTCTTTTCCTCTCTCCCTCGGTCTCCCCCTCTGCCGCCGCCACCAGACGGCAGCCAGTCGCCGGAGGCCGGCGACTCTACCTCCCCCTGTCCTCTCCTCAACCTCTCTACCTCTTCCCTCATCTCTTCCTTCACTTGGAGCTCTCTCTCCCCCTCTGCCCCTCTCCTTGCCGCGCCAAGCCGCGGCCGCGCCCCCTTCTCTGGCGACCCATGCCGCCACCTATTCATGCCCGCACCACCACCCCGTCCTTACCTCCTTCTCGCCGACAACAGCAACAGCCACCATCGCCGCCCTCGCGTCGACAGCAGCGCAGCCCAGTCATCTCCTCCCTCTGTCGCGACTGGAAAATCACAGCAGCAGTCAACACGATAGCGCCGCCGCCGCCCCTGCACACGCAGCGGCGTTGATGCTCCGGCGAGCAATCCCTCCCCCAAACTTCATCAATTTTCCTTTTGTCCATCTAGATTTCTAAATCTGAGTTTCTTTCTTGTAAAAATCAGTGAATATGCATTCTATTCCAATTTCTTATGAATTACAAACACTAGATTTAATGATGTGTGTATGTATGATTGGATTTGGAAACAAGATTTCTTGTAGAAAATCTGATTTTGGCAAGAATTGAAAGAAATGATTGATATGTTGAAATAAAATTGCATAAATTTACAAAACAATTAAAATTACCGGTTGATACGTAGTGAAACTGAGAAGGGAACAAAATAGGGATTAAGATGATAGAAGGATGATGGATTGAAATTTAAATAGGGAGTAAGTCGGTTGCTGCCTAAGCATAAAATATGTGGCTGAGAATCTAGGTTGCATAGGTGCGGGGGGCGGGTGCGGGGGCGATACGATTCCAGTGCGGGGATACGAATTTTTCAAAAATGGTAGGGTGCAATTCGTGAAGGATACGTCCGTGTTATATATATATATATATATAACATGGAACATTCAAAGAACTAAATCACAATATAGTTCAAAGTTCAACGATACAATTAAATCAAACAAAAGTTCTTATGTTATCCCATTAGTCAAAAACGAGTTTAACCTCCCAAAATGAAAGAGTAACATTAGAATCTCCTATGCATTGTTACATCAAGGCTGATAAATATGAAAGAGTAAAATTAGAATCTCCTATACAACTCATCATTCGTCACGCCCTACAACTCATCCTTCACGTCCTCATCCTCCTCGTCCACTGCTACATTAAGGCTGTCAACAAACACAAAATAAAAGGAATTACCTAACAACAAAATGCAAAAACTAACTGAAAACAAAATACAATAAAATAATATAGACACTAACTCACCTATTAACATTCCACTTCTAAGAATTACTTGGTCCTTCTCCTTCTCCATCATCACAAAATAATATAGACTCCAACTCAGGTTCATCAAGAGATAGATTAGCAATTCCAAGAATTCCAATATCATCCATGGCATCAAATGCATCCCCTGCCACATCCCACATCTGAGATTCACCTTTCATATATTGTGGAGCTCTTCTTGATAGCAAACGGAGATTGCTATGTACATAGACCAAATCCTCAGCACGTTCTACAGTAATCCGATTTCTTTTTGTAGAGTGGATGAATGAATAAGTACTCCAATTCCTTTCACAGCATGATGAGGAAGAAACTTGACCAAGTAATCTCACAGCAAGAGGTCGAAGATGTGGGGCTCCTATACCATAAGCTACCCACCATTTCAGTGGATCCAACTTCAATCTATCTCGTATAGAATCTTCATCACCAAACTCTTCAAAGCATCCAAAAAAATTAGCAAACTCTAGTGTTACTGCTGTTCGTGTTTCTGCATCAGGAAAAAGACGTTTGATACAATTTTTTGTCATTTTAACAATATCTGCATCGTGATTTGGTGTTTGAAGATACGGATGCTCTTTTATCCAATCCTCTGTAATGCACCTGTAAAAAATTAGAATATTAGTTGTGTTCAAAATATAAAATATCAAATATTTAATAGAATTACCTTGGATTCAAGGAATGAGCCAAGCAATGTAATTGAGTGTTGCTTTTACTCCACCTGTCCTCTAACACGTTGCATACAACATTCCAAAAGCTGGATTCCTCTAAGTCACTCTTCATCTCATGCTCAAAGATAACTCGTTTCACTTTAACTATCATGGTATCCCACATCCCATAAACCAAGTGCAGACAAGGTTTATCCGTATCACAAATTCTCAACATCGAATAAATCGGCTCAGTAAAACGAAGAATATAATCTACTGAATCCCACCAGCCATCATCTAACAATTTTTCTTTCACAATTCTAGCTTTCTCAATGTTATCCTCACGATACATAGACCATTGTTCACTTATTACCATCGATTGCAATTGACATTTCACATCTCTAAACCTTCTCAACATAATAATCATCGAGGCAAATCGAGTTTCAGCAATCACAAGCAATTTAAGTTTAGAAAACTCAGTAAACATGGCAAGTCTCACGGAATGATTCATTATGAAGTTCCTAATCATAACAGCACTAACAGCAATCTCACTTATCCAACGACATTCCGCATATGTGATTTCATTTGACTCGGTATTTTTTGCAGCACAAATATTCTTTAAAGCAAGATTAAGTGTATGCACAACACAAGGAGTCCAAAATACACTAGGATATGCTTGTTCAACTAACATTCCAGCAGCTTTACAAACGGGGGCGTTATCTGTTATAACTTGGACAACATTAGGGACACCAACCTCTGTTATGACATCCTTGATCAAAGTAGCGATAAAAAATTTATCTTTATACTCACCTTGACAGTTTACCGCGCGAATAAACATTGGTCCACCTTCATTTATGGCCATAAAATTGATTAGAGGCCTTCTTTGAGGGTCTGTCCAACCATCACATACTATGGTTACTCCCTTCGACTTCCATGTGCTTTTAGTAGCTTCAAGCAAAGTTTGAAGATGTGACCTCTCATTTTTCAATAACTTGGTTCTTAGAGCATTGTAACCTGGAGGGTTATAACCTGCAACATTACTATTGGCAGCCAAACTGTAAGACTTAATAAAGTGTGGATTTTTAGCGAGGTTAAAAGGAAGCCCAGCTGAGTAGAACATCCTTGCAATCTCACCATCTAATATCTCACGAGCTTGTGCATTGAAAGCTTTTCCTAGAGGACCATCAACAATCTTCCTCTTTTTCAAAGGATCATAACCTTCTAACTTAAATGAGGAGGGCTCTACTTCAGTCATTGTTACAGAAAAAGACCCAACACTATCACAAACTGAGCGAGGCAAAGGTATATCTTTAATTTTAACTGCATCTCTCTTGCTAGAAGCTTGTTCTTCCATTTTTGACATCTCAAGTACATTGGCAACAGTAGCTTTATGGCATATGGTAATTCCCATACCAGAATTTTTCAACAAATGATTCCTCAATCTTGAGTAAGACCCAGTATACACATTTTTACAATACATACATTTAAATTTTGTATTTCCACCCCCTTTACCAATTTTCGATTGCTTCTCTACATATTTCCACAAAGGCCAACAACTAGAACTCTCCTTCTCATTATCATTTTCATTTGTATCACCATCAGCATGAACAGAACTTGAAGAATTCATTTCACAAATGAAGAGCAGAGCAATGGAAGCAGGGGAAGCTAGCAAGGAAGACTTACTGGGAATAATACTCGAATCCAATTCCAAAGAAATCAAACAACACAGAGAGAGGGATGAGAGGCGGGGGTGCTGATCGCTCTGCCGGAGACGACCGGGCGCCGCTGCTATCGTCGCGGGGCGGCGCTTCTATCTGCCGAGCCGTCTGCCGATAGAGAGAGGGATGAGAGGCGTGGCAATGGTGTTGGGCAGCGGCTGGTGGCGGTCGCCGGAGATGGGTGAGAGAGCGAGAGATTGAGAGTGCGAGGGTGAACTGAGAGTGCGAGAGTGAACTGAGAACTGTGAGAGAGCGTGAGAGAGTAGGGCAAAATATTGAGAATTTGAAAAAAATGAAAAATTGCAAAATAGCCCCCAAAAATTGAAGTTTTTCAAATTAACCCCCAGTGCACCCTATTCACACCGGATTCGCGAATTTGACGCACCGGATTCGCGTATCCGAATTTTTTTTTAAAATTTAATGGGGGGATTCGCCACGTGGCGAATCCCGTGCGAATCCCACGCGAATCGCACCCGCACCCGCCCCCTGTGAGTATCCGATACTGCAATGTGCTATTTTTTGGAGAATCCGTGCATTATAGCTGAGAATATATACTTGCCATCCAAGATTACAAAATTTTTATTTAAATACATGGTTGATAAGAAAATCAAATTGTGGCCGGATAGGAAGAAATGGTAATGAATAGTAAAAAAAAGAAATCTATTAAAATGTGGTTCAATTCAAGCCCAGCAAAATAAATAAATGAAGTAATAGATGAGGCCCAATAAGGAGAGATTAATATTTTTGAGCAAAATTTTCTATCTAACTAGGAGCGCGACTAGACATATTCATAAATTCGACTCACAAAAATATATATTAATAACTCGAAACTTTAATAATTTTCAAATAAAAATTGCAAAGGAACTAAACGGTTTTGGGCTGTGACAAAATAAAACCAAGTAAAATGGTTCTTTTGGCACTTATGGAACTAATAGTGCCATAAGTGCCATACGTGCAACAGAAACAAAAATAATAGTATCAAGAAATCATAAATGGATAATCTAAACCCTAAATAGAATATCTAAACCCTACGGGGAAGTGTTTAAAATGGTCCTTTTGGCACTTATGACACTATTAGTGCCATAAGTGCCAACGAAAATCCAAAATAAAATCAAGTAATAAAATGATGCGTATGTCACTTATGGCACCATTAGTGCCATACGCGCAGCGGGCGCTGGCTTTTCCCCGAGAGCACGCAACTCACCCATAAGCTTCCAGCGGTCGAGCAATCACCCCAGCGGCCGAGTAAAAAGGGCAAATTAGGCATACCACCTAATTAATTGTCATATTTTGATGTTTTAATATTAGGGGCCAAAAATTGATTTTCAATCTTCATTATGGCCATTTGACTACATTGTTTCTATCTTAAAATTAGAATTTAAATATTACATAAATGTATTTAATTATGTGTATGAATTATTTATGTATATAAATATATTGATTGTTAATTATTCGTAGTTTTTATGATTTTATATTGATGGTTTTGTGTTATTTACTCAAAACGATATTTGATTTAAATTATTTTCTTTACAATCTATAAATTATTATACATATTTAATTATTATTATTATACAATATTCATTAAAATTAATATTATACTAATTAAATTCATAATATTGTTATTATACACTATTTTAAATCAAACATACTAATTTTAATTAAATTAATATAATTTTTTTGTTACTAATATAATCTAACTCACAAATAATAACATTTGAATATTTTTATATCGTGGCCCGTGCATCGCACGGGAAGACATACTAGTTAAATAAATAATGCAAATTAATTAATTGATTAATTGATCTGAGATTTGGATTGAGATAGACTTTTAAAAAAAAAAAAATTGACTTGGGGGAGTTGGGGAGGGGGAGCAGTGGGGTTTGAACCCGGGACCTCACTGTTCACATACAGGAGGTTGCACCGCTTGGTGTCCCCTTGGATTGAGATAGACTTATACAAAGGGGAAATTAAAATTTACGTAGGAAAATTAAGATAATTAGTTAATGGCTGAGAGATGAGAAAAACAACAAAAATAAATTCTTTTATTAATAAATTTAATGAGTGAAAAAAGAAGAAATTAAATCAACAAGTCAATCCGTACAAACGACAATTGAAAAGGGCCAAGATGGCAGGAGCATAGCAGCAGCCACGGGTGATGAGGAAGCGCAAGAAGAGCTGCATGGTGAGGAGGCTATCGGAGCCGGCCTGGTGGCTCTTGCCGACGGCGCGCTCCACAAACAAAGTCTTGGCGATGGCGTCGAGGCCGCCGTGCAGCGCCATGGAGCGCGCAATGGGCTTCACATCATACACCTGCACCCCCAAATAGCGGCGCAGCAGCATCATGAAGTCGTGGAGATGGTCGGGCAGCGCGGCCCGCGTGAGGATCTTGATGAGGAAGCCGAAGTCGTAGAGGCCGTGGAACGTCACCCAGGCCCGACCCGAGCCGAGCCCGGATTCGAGGAAGTGGGCCGCGAAGGAGCGGGAGTTGATGCCCCTGCGCTTGTTGAGGTCGAAGTTGATGCCCTTGGAGCGGAGGAAGGCGACGGAGTCGGGGTTGTAGTCGTCGTAGTCGGAGTCGAAGTCGCGGAAGTTGAACTCCCAGACGCAGCAGCGGGAGGAGGCGTCGGAGAGGGTGAGGCCGAGTTGGATGATGTTGAGCGCGTCCACATTCTTCTTCATCAAGGCGTACTGTTGGGCGGGGGAGAGGGTAGAGAAGCGGTGCTTCGGGATGTCCAGGCTGAACACGGTGCCCGGAAATTCAGTATCCATGGATGCCAACCTTAAATTCTTGGAGCATTGTTTGATCAAACCAAATTCCGCTTCAAGATTGCTCTGCCACACTTTGCGTATTACTACCGCCATTTTCTTTCTCTTTAATTTTTTGTTTTCTTTTCTTTTCGGATGCTAATGAGTAGTGCTTATATAGATACCCAATACTAATAAGTCCTTTCCTTGCGTGGATTAGGAAACTTTATTATATACATACTTCAACTCCTCTACCAAAGGGATACTATCCTTATTATTATCAAAATATAATTACCAAAAGGATACTATCCTTATTATTATCAAAATATAAAACTCTGCTTATTATACTTAATTCATTTATAATTTATTACTTATTTGTGTGTTAAAACTTAAAAGAACATAACCTGCGCGTGAAATTTGTAAACTTAACTTGTGCCATTTTTTTCAGTAAAGTTTAGAGTTTTGAATTAGACGGTGGGTTTGAGTTCCCACTTAATCTATATTCATATAAGTTAATACACATATAAAAAAATTATTATATCACATGGATTAAATTGCATTATAGTTTTATTTAAAAAATATTTAAATACGATGATCACTTCATAATATTTCTCTTATCTTCTTTGAGGTCGGACAATGTTAGGTTCATTGATGATGAAGATAAAACATCTACAGTACAAGGCACTTGAGTATAAATCATTCTTCTAATCTAAAATATATCAGTGGTGAAGCGTCTAATTACAAATTTCCAAAATTCATAAATTAATAGAGAAAATAATAACCTCGTGTCGAGAAATGAAGAAAATTCATCTGAATTCACAATGTAAATGTGTGAATTTTGAAAATTAAAATTTTCGCTCCCTATGAGATTCAAATCTAGTACCTTAAATTTATCAAACAAAGTGATGAATTAACCGTAGATCATGATGGTCTAAAGATTGAAAATGGTTCATGTTACATTGTACAACAGTTGTATTTGCATTTTTTCTTTTCTCATCTTCCTATATTTGACTCATCCAAAAACACCTAACGGATGGACTCGAATTTATACGAGGTCGTCCTAGGGCGGTAAGGTGACTCAAGTCGTCTCTCAAGGAAGGCTTAGCAGGGCTTCGATTGTGCTACTCACAGGAAACAGGAAAGAAAACCTAAACACTCTAATCGGGTAATTGGGTCTGGCACTCTCTCTTTAATCTAGGCGTAATTTAATAAAGCTTGTAGAATTATCTAGTGCAGAATCAACGGAAAGCATATAAATCTATCTAGGCGGGATGAAAAGGAAGCAGATTAAGAACGCAGGAAACTAGTAAACCTAGGGTTCTAACTAGCGATCTAGAAAGCAATAGTAAATCAACAATCATAAACACTAATTATCTAGGCGAGATAAACGAACAAGCAATTCATCAATTGAGATCGAAGCAACATTAATCTATGCAGAGGAAATAAACTACCATTCAATTCTAAAGAAAACATAAACAGAGTTCTTACAGCGAGAACGATCCGGAAATCCAATCCAACGTAATGCAAATCGACATTAACTTTAATCTAACGAATCAAAAGATGTTTAAGATGTTTCTAACTATTCTAAACTAAGGGAAAACAAGGGAAAAATGTCTAGCAGGCTGCTGGGGTCGGAGCTCCCTAATAAAACCCTAAAAATCGGATTTTATAAGGTGAAACGTAACTGCCGGATTTCGCAAGGGACGGCGGCCGCCGTGGGACGGCGGCGCCGTGGACGGCGGCCGCCGTGGGACGGCGGCGCCGTCCCCCCCTTTCGGCCTTTTCTTTGAATTGTGGGACTTTGGCTGGTAAAAGGCTGGCGGCGCCCGCCGTGAGACGGCGGCGCCGTGGACGGCGGCCGCCGTGGGGCGGCGCCGCCGTGGGAGCCTTTCGCTGATCTTCTCTCCAGGCAATGCACGGCCCGCGCCGTGGGGCCGCGGCCGCCGTCTCTACGGTCATCAACTCCCGAATCCTGCACACGACAGTAGAACACCCAAAAGGTCATCGAGCACGTGAAAAATAGAGCACAAAGGTACGAAGCGAGCTCGAATGCACAGCAGGAAAACTCACAAAATCATCACAAAATAGGGCTAAACAACCCCCCCACACTTAATTCCTTGCTTGTCCTCAAGCAACAATCACAACATCGACAGAAAATCCACCAGCGATTCTTCCCACCAAGCAAACACAACCAATCCAAGTCTTTCAAAATATCAAAGTCCCCAATCGGATGTTCAAAGTTAAGGTTTAAAATGCAACAACAAGATGATACAACTCAATCCGATCAGACCCAATTCTCCGCTAAGGGTGAATTTCCTAATGCAATTTCCTTTACAATCATATCTCATCCTTTTTCACATTCTTACATTTTTTTTTACATTTCACTTTCTCTTTTTTTTGGGGTCAAGTTATTTTTGCTCTCAATAGACGGGCCATAATTCACGAGATTGAACTTTTGGAGGTGATCCAAAATATTCTCGTGTGGTTTCCCATGCTCATAATGAAGCCATTAGAGGAGCAGAGACCCAGATCTATCAAAAACTCAACAACCAACCAAACAATTCAACACAGAGAAAGATATTAGGAAATTGCACTGAAAACACTCCCCCTAGCATCTACCGGACAAATCACGTCAAGAGTTGCTCATCAGGGTGTTGCACCAAAACCTTAAACTAATTACACTTCATTGGGAACAAATCAATCAAGAAAAACGAGGATAACAAACAACCAAGACACAATCCAGAATCGCCAATGAACCACTATCAACATGCGATGCACTTAAAAACAAGTAAGAAAACAGGCAAGGGGACCATTCGCCCAAACACAAGAAAGCCCAAGGACACAACAAGAAGACACCCACAGGATTTACAAATACCAACAAACACCCCCCCCCCCACACTTAAAATCTGGCACTGTCCTCAGTGCAACAAAAAGAGGGGTGAAAGAGGAAACTTCCCTAAATACCAATCCAGTGGTGAGTCTGTAGTGTCCCACGATGTCTGCCTGTCTCTATCCACACAAACTATCATTCCCAAGCACCAACCTGCACAAACACAAGAAACAACAGAAACACAACTCAAACAAAGCAAGAGAAAAACAAGAGCAAAGAATAAAGCAAGAAAAACATGGGTTGCCTCCCATGCAGCGCTAGTTTTAAAGTCGCCAGCCCGACTAAGATGGGTCCTTAACCAAAACCCCATTGAAGCTCCATCTGCCTTAGCATCTTCGTACACATATCTCTTTCGATCGCAGCTGCGGGCCCTCCAGGTGAGCGTTCAACGCTCATATCATAAGATGATCTCCTGTCCACACATTCTTGGGGACCGAGTGGAACTACCTCATCAAACTTCTCTTCTAGTGGCAGGGCAAGCAGAAAGCCCTGCTCTACATCCTCATCCTCTTGCAGCTTATCGATAAACTCCTGCTCAATGTCAGCCCCATCCTGCAGGTTAGCAAGGGATTCCTCCTCAATCTCGTCCTCCTTCTGTAACTGATCAAGGAATTCCTGCACAATATAATCCTCATCCAAAGCATCAAATGTTTCAACATAAGAGCAGATTTGAATTAAGGAAGTGGGGGTAGTGGGTTTTTTATCAAAAACAGAGAAAGTTACCGCTCTACCCGCCCCTACCATATTGACAGTTCCCGTACCCACATCGATGCGAGTACGGGTGGTAGCCATAAAGGGTCGGCCAAGTAGCACGAGATGCCCATTCTCGCCTCTAATCCCTTTTCCCACATCAAGGACGACAAAATCAACCAAGACTCTAATCCCCCTCACAACAACCTCAACATCCTCAACCAGGCCCCGTGGGCTACTAATAGAGCCGTCAGCTAGCTCTATCTTCATATTTGTACATTTCAGCCTTTTATTACCCAATTTTTCGAAAATGTCAAACGGCATCAAATTGACTGCCGCGCCCAAATCAAGCATCCCAAACACCTCTTCAACCCCACCTAAGCTAATATAAAAAATGAAGCTACCTGGATCTCCTTGCTTGGGTGGCGGTTGGTCTAGTGCAACTGTGACGGGTGGCAGTGGCTCACTGGGGCATTGGGTAGCCTTGATTGCTTGCACGGCTTTGCTTCTCCATTTCCCCGTGGTTATTGGGGCATTCTCATTGATTACCGCCACGGCATGAGCTTGATACGGCTGTTGGTCCTGGTTTGGGAACTTCCCAGTTGGCTGCTCTTGCTGCAGCTGATTCAGGGCTCCTGTAAGTTGCCCAACTGTAGTCTCGAGGCGCTTGATGGTAGCACTCTGAGCCTCCATCGCCTGTTTGCTAGCTTGCATGAAAGCTTGCATCTGATCTTCAAATAAGGGGCCTGGAGGTTGGTGCTGCTGAGGTGGGTAGAACTGCTGTTGTTGCTGATATGGGTAATGCTGTGGAGGTCGGAGGAACTGATTGCCTTGGTTTGATCCCGACCCTTGGCCAGGACCTTGGTTTCTCCATCCCGAATTCTGCTCATTTCTCCACCCCGAGTTGGAGTTTTGTTGCCCTTGATTCAAGTTGGTTCTCTGCTCAAATTGAGGCCTCCCCGGATAGCCTTGAGCAGCATAGACCTCTGCTCCTCCTTCAGGTGTGCATTCCCCCATGCGATGGCACGCGTTGGTTCCATGACCAAAATCGCCACATATGCCACATCCTTCTGCTGGTGGCGCGTGAACTGGTGGAGCCTTCACCTGGTTCATCGTGAGGTGTTGTACTTGCCTCATCAGGTCCGCTACTTGCTTCTGAAGCTCATTGTTGGGAGCTACTGCATTGACTTCAACCCTCCTTCCTCTAACTGATTTCTGTTGAGAACTCGCTGCAAGTGTGTTGAAAATCTCCTTGAGCTCATCAGCTGTCTTCCGGGCAATGTTGCCCCCTGCTGTACTGTCCACCATAAACTGTGCCGTCTGAATCAATCCGTCATAGAAGAACTGCATCAACATGACGGGTGCTAACTGGTGCTGTGGGCACTGGCGGAGGAGCTCTTGAAATCTCTCCCAAGCCTCGTGGAGAGGCTCGTCAGCTCCTTGCATGAAATTCATAATTTGGCTCCTAATCTCCTGAGTCTTGTGATTAGGGTAATATTTGAGCATGAACTTCTCACATGCCTCGCTCCACGTGGTTATGGAGTTTGGCGGCAGGGACAGCAACCACGTCCTCGCCCGGTCTTTGAGTGCATAGGGTAAGCACTTGAGTCTCAGCTGATCCTCGGTGAGCTCCAACAGTGGGAAGGTCTGTACTTGTGTGCAGAAGTCCCGGATGAATTGTAGAGCATCCTCACTCGGCATCCCATAAAAGAGCGGTAGCAGGTTTGAATCGTTAGGCTTCAGATTATAATTTCGGACTGCTGCGGGGAGCACTATCGCTGAAGTGTTAGCGTTCCCAATAACCGGCCTGGAGAAATCTCCCATGTACTGCACATTCTGCTCCGCCATGGCTTCGTGGTCAGGATTGGGATGAGCTTCTTCTTCTTCTTCAGAATGCAAAGAAGGTGTATCCTCAACGGCTTCCAGGATGGGATTGGAAGCGATTCTCTCTTCACGGTCTCCCTCTCGAGACTGTGATTCCATAAGGGTTCTCGAACTGAACTCGGACTCCTCCTCCAGGCTAGAAAGGACCTCACGAGGTCGGTGAATGTTGTCGAAGTAAGGTACTAGCTTTCTTTTCAAGCTGCGGCGACCTTGCATACACAACACTAGCAAACCAAATCAAACGCACCGGAGGGAGAAAATAACCAAGTCAAAAGAAATAAACAAAAAATAAACACGGAAAACAATGCAACACAATCAAATGCCTAAAGCCTTCCCCGGCAACGGCGCCAAAATTTGACTCATCCAAAAACACCTAACGGATGGACTCGAATTTATACGAGGTCATCCTAGGGCGGTAAGGTGACTCAAGTCGTCTCTCAAGGATGGCTTAGCAGGGCTTCGATTGTGCTACTCACAGGAAACAGGAAAGAAAACCTAAACACTCTAATCGGGTAATTGGGTCTGGCACTCTCTCTTTAATCTAGGCGTAATTTAATAAAGCTTGTAGAATTATCTAGTGCAGAATCAACGGAAAGCATATAAATCTTTCTAGGCGGGATGAAAAGGAAGCAGATTAAGAACGCAGGAAACTAGTAAACCTAGGGTTCTAACTAGCGATCTAGAAAGCAATAGTAAATCAACAATCATAAACACTAATTATCTAGGCGAGATAAACGAACAAGCAATTCATCAATTGAGATCGAAGCAACATTAATCTATGCAGAGGAAATAAACTACCATTCAATTCTAAAGAAAACATAAACAGAGTTCTTACAGCGAGAACGATCCGGAAATCCAATCCAACGTAATGCAAATCGACATTAACTTTAATCTAACGAATCAAAAGATGTTTAAGATGTTTCTAACTATTCTAAACTAAGGGAAAACAAGGGAAAAATGTCTAGCAGGCTGCTGGGGTCGGAGCTCCCTAATAAAACCCTAAAAATCGGATTTTATAAGGTGAAACGTAACTGCCGGATTTCGCAAGGGACGGCGGCCGCCGTGGGACGGCGGCGCCGTCCCCCCCTTTCGGCCTTTTCTTTGAATTGTGGGACTTTGGCTGGTAAAAGGCTGGCGGCGCCCGCCGTGAGACGGCGGCGCCGTGGACGGCGGCCGCCGTGGGGCGGCGCCGCCGTGGGAGCCTTTCGCTGATCTTCTCTCCAGGCAATGCACGGCCCGCGCCGTGGGGCCGCGGCCGCCGTCTCTCCAGGCGGCGGCCGCCGCCGTGAGCCTGACTCCAAATATTGCTCGAAATGATGCCAAACCGCTCATCAACTCCCGAATCCTGCACACGACAGTAGAACACCCAAAAGGTCATCGAGCACGTGAAAAATAGAGCACAAAGGTACGAAGCGAGCTCGAATGCGCAGCAGGAAAACTCACAAAATCATCACAAAATAGGGCTAAACAATATTATATAAAAAACTAAATTGTTGAGCCTCGGAGCCCTGTTGGGGTCCCCGAGGACCTCCTTGAACTCCTTCTGGTGAGACATGAGCTTGTTCCACGAGGCGGAGTAGTCGGGGTGGCAGGTGTAGTCGCTTACCTTCTCCATCTCCACCATGTCAGTCACCCAAGCCACCGACTTGTGCTTGTTGGTAGCCACCAGATTCTGCGCCGCCTTTCTCGTGGAGGAGAGCAGCTGCGGGTAGTTCTCCACCTTCTGCATCAGCACAGCAACCACCACCTTCTCGATGTAGCTCCACATCTTGTCCAAGAATTCAACTGGTGCCAGTGATATGGCATTCACCTTTCCCTGAAACAGAGTCATGAAAGCAGCCCTGGGTAGAAAATTAGGCAAACCTATGGGTTTGCTCTCCTCCAAAACGCTCATCTCCTTAACAAGGAAGGCAACCTTGGGCTCTTCCGCACCGCCCAGAGATTGCAAATCCTGAAGGTTTTCAACACATGGCTATTAGACTAACATGTTAATCATTACACCAAACAATTTTAGCCGATTTTGCGAATTCTACCTGAGAATATTGGTTGAGCATCTCCGTGAGCCTAGCCGTGCAGTGCATCTCTTTGTCGTTTGGGTACTCGTTGAATTCGCCCCTCAGCATGATCTTCCTGAGCGACTCCTTGGCGGCGCCGAGCACGTGCATGAACGCCGTCATAGCTTCGGCCACGTTGGTCATGTTCCGAGGCAGCTTGTTCAGATTCTCCACGTTCGACGACAGCTTCTCGTTGATCTTTCTCACGATTTCCGGCAGGCATTTGACGATGATCTTTGCCTGCACCTGAACCAGCTTGTGCGCCAGCACGGGGACTCCGACCATGGACTTGCTGATCTTGGAGAGCTGAGGATGCGTGTGGAAAAGAGCAGCCTCCTCAGCACGTGCCTCTTCATATGACTCTTCACCGATGCGGTTCCTCACGCAGATGTAACCGAGGCCGATGTTGACGTCGTCGGACGTCACCTTCTCGAGGAGACCCTCCGGCGATCTATCCGCTTTGGTCACGACGGCGAGAGTCCGCTGCCCTGTTTTGTCGACGCGCTGAGATATCCTGATGGACTCGCACGTGGAGAAATCCACGCTTGCCGATAACACATTCAAAATGATGCTCTCCTCCGGCGTGATGTACTCCATTATGATACCGGAAACCTGCTCGTAGATGTCTTCCGGCTGGCCGTGAACCGGAACTCGAGTGATTCCGGGGAGATCTACCATGGTGAGATCTGGTACGCCCCTCTTCTTCACCACCAGTGTGAGGGGGTGATTGGAGATGCCCTTCCCCTGGCCGGCGATCTCGTCGGTGGCCACCACAATGGCGTGGGCGATGTGATCCTCATCAGTGGGGACTACTTTTCCGTTGAACTCCAGGGAGAGCTCCGGTTGAGGATTCTGATGATTTTGAAGCCTCATAATGAGAGGGACTCTCGTACAAATGCCTTGCCCTCTTGGGAGACTAATTCCGGCGAGGGATTCGAGGACGCTTGATTTTCCCGACGACTGATCGCCGACGACGACGATGGTCGGGAGCTGGATGCCTTCCTGCATGATTTTAAGGTGGCGCAGCCTGTCCACGGCGTCGATCAGTGGGCGGATCCTGTCGTTGTACGACGACACGAGCGGGGCGGAGGAGGCTGTTCCACCACCACCATTGATGCTTACCAGAGCCAAACTTTGCTTAGATTCGTCTGGTTCTTGTTGGCGATGGTGTTCGCGTATCTTCATCGAGGGCAATGGCTCTACTAATGTAGATGATGACATTTCATGTGGAATGGAGAAGTTTGCTGATAGGCAACTGCTTTTTAAGGCCTTCGTCTGTGACCAAGGACGTGATTTCGTGGGATACAACGTCAGTTTAAATTTTTTAACACATCAACTTTATACATATCCCTAAGAGCATCCACGATGCTTGTTGCTTAGAGGGGTGTCTTAGGAGTGGGCCCCACCTAGGACACACTCCTCTCCAATGCATTGTGTCTTAGAGCACCCGCATCGCGGGTCCTCGATGGGGTACTCGAGGAGACCATCGTCCTCGAGGAGGGCGATGCGGCGAGGAGCTCCTCGAGGACTCCTCGAGTTATCGAGTATCCTCGATAGGGTGAAGGAGATGTCGCGTGCAATGCACGCGCCCAATTTAAAAAAAAAAATGAAAAAATCGAAAATTCGAATTTATATACACTTTTTGAGTGCAGCTCCTCGGTCTCCGCACCTTTGACCGACGGATTTAATTTTTTTTTTTTTTTTTTTTTTTTTTAATTTTCCCTTTTTCTTCTTCTTTAAAACACCCATCTTCTTCTTCTTCTCTTCTCCACACCTCTTCTCCTTCTTCCTTCATCCTTCTTCTCTTCACACGTGTTCTTCTCCTACAATTTTCTCCGTCATGGATCCACACAACCCTTTCTACGATCCAAATTGGTGCCCTGATCTCTCCTCCGATTATCATCCCGATATGGGAGGAATCAACTTGGAGGAGAGCCCGCCCGAGGAGGCTATCAAATTTAAATTTTAAATTTTATGTTTAATCCAGTATTTAAATATGCAATTTAAATTATGCAATAAAATTTAAATGAAAAACATAAAATCAAAACTAATATTATCAAGGAGGCTATCAAGGAACCCCAATACAGCACTACCTACTCAATAACACAAACACTATCAAGGAGGCTATCAAGGAGGTCCCAATGCGGATGCTCTTAGGTGGGCGCTTAGATCCTCATTTCCACAAAATTCATATTTCTACACTTTTATTTTTAAAATTCAAATTTCATTAAAATTAAAATTCTACATTACAATAATTTAAATAAAATAAAAAACATAATTAAAATACGATAATAAAATAAAAAATAATATAATTTCCCAATTTAAATAAGCCCTCGACGCTTGAGCACTTCTTGGACTAGGTGGTTGTGCAAGGCCAATTGTGCATCCGTCATACCCGTCGTGTCCTTGTTCAAGAGCTTCATATCCATCTCCTCCCGTTTCATCTCGGCTTGCATTTTTTTTACCTCGGCGATTTCCCCCGTTTTGAGAGCATGCTCCCTCATGCTTTCGGCCACTTTCTCGAGGGCGTCGGAGAACGTCGAACCTCCTCCCGAAGACCCTTCTCCCTTCTTCGCCTTGCCCTTGTCTCGCTTTGCCGCTTTTTGGCCTTGGGGTCTCGCCGTGACACTCGGCTCCAAAGAAGTAGTGGTTGCTCCACCATCGGAGCCCTTCGACTTTTTGGCGGAGTGGACATCCCCGGCTTGCGACGTGAATATTTGGCATTCACGAAGCACTTTCCAAGCTTTGACGTAGGAGAATTGCTTCTTGAAATTTGCCTCGAACATCGTCTGGGCTTGTTGGAAGATTTGATCGTCGCTCATACCACTCCCCCAATTGTCCTTGCAAGTGTTGTAGAAGCCCTCGAAGAATTTTGTCTCCTTTTGGACACGAGCGAAGTGGGACTTGAGATGGTCCGGCTTTCGCGGCGGCGCTCCCGACGTATTGAGCGCGTTGAACTTCTCGACGATTGCTCCCCAATATTGGAGCAACTTTTGGGAGGTCCCCAAAACAGGATTGTGGGTTGCCTCCGCCCACAATATTGCAACGAGCTCGGACTCCTCGCTAGAATATGCAGCGCGGGTGCCCTTGGCTTTCGGCTTCACCTCCTCCGGCTCTTCTTGAACGTTGGCGTTCGCTGTCGGCGTAGGAACATTTCCCGTAGCCAAGACATTGGAGGCTTGTGAAAATGGAGCAAACCCCATCATTCGAAGCCTCGTTCCGCCTTGTTGCTCGAGGTATTCATCGAATTCACGATCCATCTTTGGAAATGTAGAAGAGAGAATTGTTTTTGGGAGAGAATTGTAGTTGAAGATGTTGGTGAATTTGAAATAGTGGAAGAGTGGTATTTATAGAAGGGGAAAAAAAGAAAAAAAAATTAAATTCAAAATAACCGTTGAAATCAACGGTCGATTTAAAAAAAAAAAAAAATATATATATATATATATATATCAAACGGTCGAATTAATTCAAAAATTAATGATTTTTGTTTTTTTTTAAAAAAAAAATTGGGCGCGTCCGAAGGACGCGCCATACTCTCTCCTCGCTCGCCCCGGGTCCAGGCTTCGACCTCGCCTCGCATCTGGCCGCGTCTCCAGCGCGCAGCCGTCTCCTTCGACGCGGGTCGATCCCGCCTTCGCAACTCGCGCTGCAGTTGCTCTAAGTTACCAGTCAAATCATCCAACTATCTAAAATTTTTAATACTCCCTTTGTCCATGAAAGAACTTCCTAGGAGGGAGTGGCACGAGTTTTAAGAAAAAATATTATTTAGTGTATTAAAAGTGGATAAAAGGTAATTGAGTGTATTGGGAGTGGTGAAAAGGTGTTATAATTAATACTGAGAGTTGTGAAAAATGAAAAGTAAGAGGATTATAAGTGGTGGGGTATAGTCCAAAAATAGGTAGGAAGCTCTTTTGCGGACGTCCCAAAAAAAAAAAGATATGAAGTTTTTTTCGTGGACGGAGGGAGTATCTAATTAATCTCTTTCTTCTTTCAGATCTATATCTATATATAATATATAAAAAAATGAGCTTGACGTAAATTTTTTCCCATCAAATTTATTTTTCTTTATTTTATATTTTTTATTTTTTATTTTGATTCTTTGTTAAAATCATCAACTTTGATTCATAAAAAAAATATTCAATGTTAAATTAAAGATAATGACAAGATCTTTAATTTGATATATGAAATTTTTTTATTAATGTTTAAAGTCACAAAACCACTCACTCTGTCCACAATTTAAAGCCCCACTTTGATGTGGACACGGAGACTAAGAAAGCTGAAAAATGTGATGTGGATGAAATATAAGGGTAGTTGACTAAAGTGATAAAGATAGTTGACTAAAGTGATAAAAGTGTTGTAAGTGGGTCCATTAGTGGCAAAAGGTAGTAAATATAAGAAAAGAAGAAGATTAAAATAGTACAAAAAGCAGAATAAGGCCCCGTTTGATAGGTATATTAGGATATGCCAAGATAATTTAAATCAAGATAAATGTCGTAGATAATGAGTGATAAATATCGTATATTTGTGTTTGATAATTAAGATATAATCTCCGAGATAACTAATATTTTTGTTTGATAGATAATATATAACTCAAGATTAAATTTAACAATTATTCCAAAAAAAAAAAGATAAAATTAACAGATTACATTTTTGCCCTTAATTTAAGAAATCAAAAGAAAAAAAAAATAAATTAACTATTGACAAAACGTGTCAAATGTCCCCAACCCCCACCCCCTTTATTGAAACACGTATGCCCCCACCCCAACCCCCTAACAAAATACTTTTCCTTCTAAGGCTCACCGCTCATCGCCCCATCCCACCCAAAATCTTTCTTCTTCTCAGGCTCACCCCTCATGGTCGCCGCCTCCCCCACCCCCCAACACAATCCTTCTTCTTCGCAGGCTCGCCTCTCCTACCCCTCCCCCTTCCTTTTTTTGAAGTATACAAAAAGTATTTATTGAAGTTCCGTTGACTTCACCGCCCCCAATATTTCCGTCGACTCCACTGGCCCCCATCGCTCTGCCGCTCCCCAACACGTCTCCCCCCACCCACTTTCTTCCCCAAGCAAAATATATCGGTGAATAGAGGAAAAATGCACTCTGCCACCCCAATAGGTGAAAACCGCCCCGCAACACTCCGCTGTCGCTCCAACACTTCCATCTCCTAATTGCAGTTCAGATCTCAATCGTCGAACAATCGTAAGTGCACGAAGAAGAAAAAGCTCTGTTGTTCCAGTTGCGAAGAACACAAAAAAAATTCATGAGAGTATTCCTTCTTTCGTTTTTGAAGTTGGGTTGAGGGGGATAAATTTGTCAATCAGAAAATTAATACTTGTTACTGTGCAAATCAGTATTATTGAACTGGGGGTGAGCGGTGGATGTAATTTCTAAGAGAAACAGTGATTTTGGTGCGGCCTTTGCCTTTATTGCGGGTCGGGTGTATTATTTGTAAAGCCTATCAAACAGACGAAAATGGTGAGAAATATAAAGTATCTCACCTAATATACCCTATCAAACATGGCCTAAGGCTTTAATTTGTGGACAAAAAATTAAGAGCAAGTAGGGCTTTAAATTGTGGACGGATGGAGTATTTTTTTGCTCTCTCTCCTCTCTCATGTATCCTCTCCTCTCTCCTATCTTCTTTTATTTAAATGTCACGCTTCTTCTTCATCTTTTTTTTTCTATTTTTATTTTATTTTTCATTTTTTTGTTTGAAATTATTTTTAATATTTTCTATTTATATTTTTTCTATTATAATAGTTTAATGCAACTAAAAAGATTAAATTTATATTTGTTTATTTTAGAACTCTTTAACTTAAAATAAAATTTTAAAGGTGAAATTTATATTAATATAAATTTGTAGATAAATAATTATAATTATATATATATATATATATATATATCTTCAAAATAGAATTTCAAATATGATTTAGATTTATTAAATTTTCATAATATGTTTTTGTATGAATTTTTAATATATTAATATTAACATATCTAGATTGACCATTGACAATTACATATCTATTAAGCAACTCATTGGAAAATCATTATGGTGAAGCACAGAATCACCAGCACCTAAACTAGAAACTAGAAAGCAATAAACGGCACAAGGATTTACGTGGTTCGGCCATCAAAGACCTACATCCACGGGAGGTTCTTCGTTGGTTTTCACTATAGCTCAAGAATGTTTACATTTTACAAGTGTGTTGCTTGAATGAGTTGATCCCCCATGCTAATGCTAAAGCTCCTATTTATAGTTGTGAGAATGAACCCTAAAGGCCTTAGGCCCATGAACTCTAATAGTTGGATTTAAGCCCTTTAATGATCTTGATTTGACCCATCTACGCTGTCCTTTGTTGGTGAAGCGGGTAACTCCGGCTCCAGTAAGACCAGCTCTGCGCTCTGGCTGTGCTGCTGTTCTACGCTGTTGTGCTGCGATGCTGTGCTGCGGTGCCGTGCTCCTGTGCTGCGGTGCTGTGCTGCGGTGCCGTGCTGCGGTGCCGTGCTGCGGTGCTGTGCTGCGGTGCCGTGCTGCGGTGCTGTGCTGCGGTGCCGTGCTCCGGCTGCGCAGTTATGCTGCGCTGTTCTGGTCCGCGCTGCTCTGGTCTGGCTGAGCAGCTCTGTACTTGGGTCAAGGCTGATTGACTCTTTGTACTCATTTGTTAGCAAGTCTTTTAGTTAAACCTGCGCTGGTTAGTTTAAATAATAATAACAATAATCATAACAAGGTAAAATAAGCTTGGACTACGAAGCACAAAGCTAATGAGTATTCCAGTCCTCATCAGCTACTCCCCCCTTGGTCTAGTTGAACAGCGTTCTCTTTGTTCAACTAGTGGTGTGTGTTGTGAAGTCAGCGTTGTGCTGCTCTCCCGTGTCAATTAAGCATATATAATTCCCTGCAACTTATTAGATAAAAATTGTTAATCTTTACGAAACAATGGTGACAAAATATTTTCAGCGTTGTAAGTGAACTAAGATGAAAAAGATAGTAATGTTTCCTTTTGATTCGTCGAGCATCATTAAAGATGACAAAGGGCTTAGATAACCTGTGCTGAGAAGACTCAAGTGATATGCGCTGAGATAACAGAGGTAGCTGCACTGAGAAGACCGTGCTGACTGCGCTGCACTAACTGCGCTAACAACCCCGTGCTGACTGCACTGAGATAGCAACAAGGGAGCGAGGCGACGCTAGCTGCGCTGCCGAGCAGAGAGGTGGCGCTGACTGCGCTGCCGAGCGGAGAGGCGGTGCTGCGTCGAGGCACATGGCTGCGCTGCCGAGCAGAGAGGCGGCGCTGCGTCGAGGCACACGGCTGCGCTGCCGAGCAGAGAGGCGGCGCTGCGTCGAGAAGACTTTGTGAAACATTGGTGGTACTCCCCCGCAGAGCGGCCCTCAAGATGGTACACCCTTAAGATGGAACACAGATGGTACACCCCCGCAGAGCGGCCCTCAAGATGGTACACCCTTAAGATGGAACACAGATGGTACACCCCCGCAGAGCGGCCCTCAAGATGGTACACCCTTAAGATGGAATACAGATGGTACACCCCCCGCAGAGCGGCCCTCAAGATGGTACACCCTTAAGATGGAATACAGATGGTACACCCCCGCAGAGCGGCCCTCAAGATGGTACACCCTTAAGATGGAACACAGATGGTACACCCCCGCAGAGCGGCCCTCAAGATGGTACACCCTTAAGATGGAACACAGATGGTACACCCCCGCAGAGCGGCCCTCAAGATGGTACACCCTTAAGATGGAATACAGATGGTACACCCCCGCAGAGCGGCCCTCAAGATGGTACACCCTTAAGATGGAATACAGATGGTACACCCCCGCAGAGCGGCCCTCAAGATGGTACACCCTTAAGATGGAACACATATGGTACACCCCCGCAGAGCGGCCCTCAAGATGGTACACCCTTAAGATGGAACACAGATGGTACACCCCCGCAGAGCGGCCCTCAAGATGGTACACCCCTGTCTAACTTTCGCGGCTTACGATATTCCTGCGCGGAGCATAGACAATCAAGATGGTACACCCCTGTCTAACTTTCGCGGCTTACGATATTCCTGCGCGGAGCATAGACAATCTAAACTGACAACGGCTCGAACATTCTGCGCTGAAAACTACTGAGATAGCTGAGATAGCTGCTCTGAGATATCTACGCTGAGATATTTGCCCTGACTGCGCTGAGGTAGCTGCGCTGAGGTAGCTGCCCTCGAAGACTACCATACTGCGCTGACCTTGAGGACTACCACCATGTCCGCGCCGAATCAATTTTAGCTTATCCCCGAAGACCACCGCCTGCGCTGCCCTCCAAGGCCCCCGCCTGCGCTGCCCTCCAAGATTATCACCTTGTGCTGACCTCAAAGGCCCCCGCCTGCGCTGCACTCTTCAACAATGTCATCTTTGTCAATCCGCATTTGAGGGCTATATCAAGAGTGTCCGAACTGCGCTGTATCCCATCTCACGTCGAAGAAGCTTCACGTGATTCAAAACGCGATGCACAGGTCGCATGATCCTCGCATTCATCAACGAACAATCACAATTAGCTTTCCAACTTCATAACATATTCTCATATGAATAAGAAATAAATTTTAAATCATCATTTATTTGGTCCTGTCCGAATTTAGGAGTTGAATTCTACCACAACAAGATATCAGCAATAATACTAATT
Organism: Salvia miltiorrhiza; assembly: GCF_028751815.1. Taxonomy (NCBI): domain Eukaryota; kingdom Viridiplantae; phylum Streptophyta; class Magnoliopsida; order Lamiales; family Lamiaceae; genus Salvia; species Salvia miltiorrhiza. The sequence goes on along the minus strand of NC_080389.1, from coordinate 24,156,056 downwards.
ACATTTCTTTTACCCCATCCATAAGCCATCTTCACAAGAAAATGTGCTGCAAATTTATTTGAATCCCAAGTTAAGAAATTACAATTCCATCAACTTACTAAGTACCCAAAGTAAAGTGAGAGATAGTCGCACAATCCCAAATTCAGTTATTGAATTTTAAATGCAATATCCAATGAATAATCCCAATAAAATTGAACACAACATCAACCCCAAAATAAAAATAACAGATTGCTCGTCACTATGATAAATTGATAGAGTCACTCTGAACGTGCCAATTGGTTTGACCCACGCTGCCCTGCATTCAAGATGACTGCGCTGCCCTTCTGTGTATCTTCGAACTTGCGCTTCCCTTTACTCGAAACAGCTGCGCTGCCCTTTTGATCTCACTTTCTTCGTGAGAATTTTGTCTGCGCTGAAGTTGTGTTTATTATCCTGAGAAACATCTGCTGCCAGAGCACTTGCATCGACTGCCTGCGCTGCCTCTGTATCTTCGCCGAGAACTTGGTCAGGGCGGCTACGCCAATCATTTGAACTTGATCGGGGTGCCAAAGGAGAGGGGAGAACCCGAGCTGGCTGCGCAGCTTAATAACGGAGGAGAGGGAGACCCGGAGCTGGCTGCGCAGCTTAACGACGGAAGAGAGGGAGGACCCGAGCTGGCTGCGCAGCTTGACGACGGAAGAGAAGGACGACCCGATCTGGCTGCGCAGCTTAACAACGGGGGAGAGGGAGAACCGGAGCTGGCTGCGCAGCTTAATAAAAGAGGAGATGTCTTCGTGCCGAACCCTGCTGTGTTCCCGAGCTGTGAATCAGCGCAGTTGTGAACCCCTAACCGCGAACTTGATGGACATTGAGCAAATCGTCGATTTCTTGGATGACCGGTTGGCGTTTCCAGTTGATAATTCCCTTAAGCAATCAAGCTGTACTCGATATAGTGGTATTAACATGCCCTTGCAAAAAATCAAACAAAAGCACAGGAAGTCATAAGCAAAGTAAGCGAATGAAATTCGGGGACTGCTCTGGTCATGGCATGAATCAAGAAAATCTCAAATGAAAGTGAAAATATTCCCTGTCAAATTTTAACAGAAATAAGTCGGGAACGATGCGGATAAAAGAAATCTCAACAGATCATGCATAAACGTCAACATTTAGACCATAAACCATGAATAAGATCACTGGATAAAAGACATCCCAATGTCCTTGTGCGATGCTACATCAGCGCAGTAGCGAATTGACGAAGTGCCCACTTGCGTTCTTCGAACCTGCGCTGCCCTCTTGATACTCCAATTTCTCTTGGAGACCACCGCCTGCGCTGCCCTCTCGAGGATCTAGTTTCCCTTGAAGAATATCTGCATCCTCGGATCAGAAAGTGGAAGTGCAACAGCATTGTCTTGATCTCGCGCGACATTATTGATCTCTTTCCAAAGCAACGTCAGCATCCATTTCAGTGCAGTTGATAATAATAAAATACAGCGTTGAAGATCAAAAACTTCTTCCCGGGGTGAGTCATAACATCCATCGTTTGTGGGCCGTCTTGTCTTCGCTGTTTTAGCATCCACGATATTTCGCCTGGCAGCACTGTAGCATCCACAACTTGACATTCATATGTAAAGTGCACCATAGATTGCACCCATCAGCTCTGCTCCAGGAGAAGCTTCAGGGCGGAGCCGTGAGAAAATAATAATTGCCCGCCAGCGCGGGAATCCCTTTGTCGGGTATGATGTTTTCAGCAACAAATGATGGACATTTAAAGCGCCATGGCTCTCTTCAGCACCTGTTAACTCCACGATCCCCCCACCGTCTTGGCCTGTGGGCTGCGCAGCTCCAGTTGGTCTCGCCTGCGCAGGCAAAAGGCACACATTTGCAGGAATTTCTTGAAAAATGATCCTGCGCTAGAAATACATAGAGATATATAGCAGCAGATTTTCTTTGATTCTTTCTAATTTAGGCTGCACGACGCTTGAATTATATCTCCATTCTAAAACCAAAATTGGCAGATGATATTCCTGCTCCCAAGCAGCCTTGTATGTGACGTCGAGCACTCATTTAAAGCATCTCATATCATCCTGCCCCCTAAGATTACCGTACTGCGCTGCCCTCGAGGATTACCGCCATGCCTGCGCTGCCCTTTTGTGTGTCGATAAGCCATCCGTTTGTCGCTCCTGCGCTGAGCTATGGACTGAGTAACGATGATCTCCGTCCCACCTGTACAGATTCAGATGCCCTACTGCTCCGATAACAATGAACCTCTCGAAATTGAATTAATGCAGCAATGCCTTAGATTAAGAGTTGTATCAGCGCTGGAGTCCCCTAAACACTGAAACAATGCAACGATACTTGGATTAAAAGCCCATTCCTCCATCAAACAAGCTCACATACAATAAACATAATAAAAACAGAGCCAAAATAATGAAATTATTCCCATTAGCAATCCCAAAATCAGAGCGGAAACATAAAGAGATCAATCCTGAAATTAAAGCAAAAACCATAATGTCATCAGCCCCAACATTAAAGATAATGCCGAAAGACTCACAAACAAAGTCAATCCAATTTTGTAATATTCGAGTTAGAGCAAGGAAATCAAAGTAGCTTCCCTTCATTCTTTTTCTCGCAATTTGGAATTAACAGCAAGCAGCGATCGATCAGTATAGACTTTTCGCGCAGGCCTCTCTGGAAGCAGAGTGTTATTCTCGATCCTCGAGTGACATTTCAGCGCTGCACTGGCTCGGTATCTTCACCGAGAATTTGATCAGGGTGGCTGAGCAGATCACTTACAGCGGTGATTGCTCACCGATCTTGAGATTTCCAAGATCCCTCATTCTTCCCCTTTTCGTTTTTCCCTATCAAATTAAAACCCTCGCCAGTGCGATTCTGAAGGAAATCGGCCTGGTTCCAACAAGGATCGAGGCGATGCGGAGCTTCGATGCCTTGTGGTGGGCGAGAAGACAGAGAATGTTGCCCTCCCCCCAAGTCAGAGCACCATCGGAGCTTCTACAAAAGAGAGAGCATGATTAGCAGCAGAGACGAAACTTAATAGAGAGAAATAGAGAAATGGCCATGGCTGTGGGAGCTTTTCCCCGGAGCTGCGCCAGAGTTCAGGTGCCAAGAGTTCAGAAATGTTGGCCGCTTCAGGCGGCACGGCGAAGGCCGCTAGAGTTTTCTTCCCTGACGTCGCTCAGCATATTACTGATACGCAATAGCAAGCCCTCAATAAACAAATCGCTGGTTCAATTCTGTCTTTTTCCCGGCGTGATTTGAGATGGAAATTACCCCAGATAATTACCGGATAATTACCCCAGATTATTATGAGCGGAACACCAATATCTTACTGATTACCCATAAGCTTCATGCCCCTACAATCCGAGAGAAGGCTCGTTGTGTTTTACTCTCTCCTCGTCGTTTCTATTTCTTCACGAGGCCTGGACTGAATTCATCCCTGGCCCGAATCCTTGCCCACCGTGAGTCAGCGCAGCTGGAACCTCAACCCACGAATCATCCATCATAGAGCAGAGCAGCTCCATGTTCATATTTCGCCCAGTCAGAGCAGAGAAGTGCCCGTCACGAGCAGAGAAGTGCCCCTCAGAGCAGAGAAGTGCCCGTCACGAGCAGAGAAGTGCCCGTCGTGCGCGGCTCCTACACGGCGACAGTGGTATAGGCGGAGGCGGGCTCCAGTTTTGCCCTGATTTTGTGAATCTTCGGTGGAGATGAGATGCAGTATGGTGGATCTGGTTTTGATCCGTCAGAGATTTCCCAGATCCCTCATTCTTCCCCTTTTCATTTTTCCTGAGAAATACAGAGAAATTTCACAAGCAATGTAAGTTCAACAAAATTGAAGGACTCATTCACGCATGAAATAGATTAAGAAAATTGCTAATAGGTAAAAATCTCCCCTGCCAGATTAAATAAACCCTTCGACGGAGCGATTCTGGCAGATATCAGTGTCATTCCGGCAGGGATCGGTGAGATGCTGAGCTTCAACATCTTATCGGCTGGTCTCTTTCGTTGAATCGACGGCGACGATGCACGGCGGCGACGCGCATTTCTTGTGCGGCGGTGGTGCGCTGCCCCTACTCGAGAGCATGAATCTCTGTCGTAAGAAAATGGATTTTGCAGCAACCTTATTTTTTTTTTTTCTTCAGAAATTTTTTCGATTCGCAATTAGACCAAGACCCCCAAAACATTATATGAAAATATGAGGAACTAGATCGGAAATAAAACCCCCAAAATAATCTGGAAACCCCCCGATCCAAACCCCAATCAATCCCCTCATTTTTTTTTCTTCGGTGAACAGTGACAAACAGTAACCTAAATCCCCAATTTCCCAAATTTTTTCTATGAACAGTAATCTAGCTTCAATGAACCTCACGCCTTAGCTCGATTTTCCCACAGACGGCGCCAGTTGGTGAAGCACAGAATCACCAACACCTAAACTAGAAACTAGAAAGCAATAAACGGCACAAGGATTTACGTGGTTCGGCCATCAAAGACCTACATCCACGGGAGGTTCTTCGTTGGTTTTCACTATAGCTCAAGAATGTTTACATTTTACAAGTGTGTTGCTTGAATGAGTTGATCCCCCATGCTAATGCTAAAGCTCCTATTTATAGTTGTGAGAATGAACCCTAAAGGCCTTAGGCCCATGAACTCTAATAGTTGGATTTAAGCCCTTTAATGATCTTGATTTGACCCATCTACGCTGTCCTTTGTTGGTGAAGCGGGTAACTCCGGCTCCAGTAAGACCAGCTCTGCGCTCTGGCTGTGCTGCTGTTCTACGCTGTTGTGCTGCGATGCTGTGCTGCGGTGCCGTGCTCCTGTGCTGCGGTGCTGTGCTGCGGTGCCGTGCTGCGGTGCCGTGCTGCGGTGCTGTGCTGCGGTGCCGTGCTGCGGTGCTGTGCTGCGGTGCCGTGCTCCGGCTGCGCAGTTATGCTGCGCTGTTCTGGTCCGCGCTGCTCTGGTCTGGCTGAGCAGCTCTGTACTTGGGTCAAGGCTGATTGACTCTTTGTACTCATTTGTTAGCAAGTCTTTTAGTTAAACCTGCGCTGGTTAGTTTAAATAATAATAACAATAATCATAACAAGGTAAAATAAGCTTGGACTACGAAGCACAAAGCTAATGAGTATTCCAGTCCTCATCACATTAGTTGGAGAAGCATTATTGATTCTCTTTAAAAATAAAAAATAAGGGTGCGTTCTCTCTGGTTGTAAATTTATCATGGAAAAAATAAGGATAAGCAAAATTTCACCCTTTAAATCCTTCATTTCTTTTCCCACATTTCCTACTTGACCATTACTCATTCCTCATTTACACTACAAAGGAGGGATAATATTATCCCTCCAAAAATGGTGTGATAATATTATCCCTCCTTTGTAGTGTAAATGAGGAATGAGTAATGGTCAAGTAGGAAATGTGGAAAAAGAAAGGAAGAATTTAAAGGGTGAAAATTTGTTTATCCTTCCTTTTCCCATGATAAATTTACAACCAAAGAGAACGCACCCTAAAAGTAAATTGAAAAGTTTAATTTTGAAGTAGCACGTCTATTTAAATTTACTGAAATCATATACATTTTATTTTTGAAAATGAAGACATGTATTTCATGTTCAACTCTTTATTTTTTGACTTGCCCATTGGTAACAAATATTTATCTGTAAAATAATACAAATAAAAAATTTGATGTATATAAAAATAATTATTGTCATGTTTATTCAAATTACCTGGCATGTATACACTAACGATTTCAAATAATATTTTCTTATTAAAATTGAAATCCAACTAAAATAATGCAACTTCATCATCCAATATTATAAAATAACTTAATAAATTAATCAATTTTATTTACAAAAAAAAAATCATGTAATTATTTGGATGTTGCATAGGAACTTTATTTTAAAATTTGTATTTAAGTAAAATGACCGCATAAATATGATATAAATATCCATTCAAAAAAGGGTAAATTGCATGAAAATACCCCACTTTAATCCAAATTTGATTTTTTGACAATCTTTTTTTTGTTGCAAAAATTTCAACGAGCTTTCAATTTGTTGCAATGTCCGACCCGTTAAATTTTTCGGCCAAAGTTGGCAGCCGGAATGCCAACGTGGCATTAAAAATCCAAATCACACCCACCCTCCCCTCCCACGTCACCCACCTCTCTCTCTTCCCCCTCTCTCCTTGTCGGTTCTCTCTCTCTCTTCCCCCATCCGCAGCAACAGCCGCCGCCCCAAATTCCCAACAACTCGCCGGACTTCCTCCCTCCACCGCCCCAGATACCCAACAACCCTCTCTCCTCTGTTCCTCTCTCCTCTATTTATCTCTTCCTCAATCGCTCCTTCTTCCTCCCTTTGTTTCTCGCCTACAGCGCGCACACACACACACACAAAAATTCAGAGTCCCGCCGCCGCCGCGTCTTTGTAATTTTAGCAAGAGAGAAAGCCCTAGCCCTGAGGGTGGTCGCGATTTGGGGGTGGCGAGCCCTAGATCTGAGGGTCGCGCGATTTGGGGGTGGCGAGCACTAGATCTGAGAGTGGCGAGCCTAGACCTAGGTCCGCGATTTGGGGTTGGTTCGCCTAGACCAAGATCCGCCCAGCCAGCCACCGCCCCACGCGGCGGCGTTTCCTTTCTCGGAGGCGGCAGCATCGCTACCTATCTCTGCTTCTCTCTCCCTTCCCGAGTCCGGCACGAAGCTCTCCTCTTCTCCCTTGCTTAGATCTCTCTTGAACAAATCCAACCCAACTTCTTGTGATTTGGTTTGCAATTTTCAATTTGGGATCTGCGATGCGCGATGTGCGATTTGGGATTTATTTATGTTCATTTGCGATCTGCTTTGCGATATGATTTATTTCATTTCTTGTGATTTGGATTTGTTCATTTGCGATTTGATTTGCAATTTGGGATCTGGTTTGCGATTTCGTCGCCGTCGTCGGCGGCCGTTCATCTGGGTGGTCTGGTGGCATTTCATTTGGGAGAGGGAAGAGTGACGTGGGAGGGGGAGGCTGACGTGGGAGGGGGGTTTGTGAGTGTGATTTGGCATTTTTGATGCCACGTTGACATTCCGATTGCCAACTCAGATTTCAATTGGCCGGAAAATTTCCCCGGACGGACATTGCAACAAATTGAAACCTCGTTGAAATTTTTGCAAAAAAAAAAAAGATTGTCAAAAAATCAAATTTGAATTAAAGTGGGGTATTTTCATGCAATTTGCCCTTCAAAAAATATGCAAATAAGTAATTTTGTACATCTTAGAGCCCGTTTGATTTTCAGTATTGGATTAATCAGGATATAAATTATCCTGATAATTTAGTGTGGATTAGTCATGATTTCTAATCTCAGATGAGTGTTTGATATCATTGGTAATTAATCCCAAAAAGTGTTTGGTATCCATTGAAATAGGTTGGATTAACATATCAAATACCTAAATTAGTAGCCTATGGAGGGGGTGGAATAATTAGTGTGGGTTAATCCCATGAGGGAGGTGGGATAATTAGTATGGGTTAATCTCACAAAATAAGCCAGAGTCTTAGGATAAACTTGGAGTTGACCATATTAGTAACACATAATATCAAACACTACATAAATTCATATTAATTTAACTTATCCTGCTTTTAAACCCATATCAAACAGGCCCTTAGAATATTATATGATACATAATGATACTTATTATCATTTATACTTATTTTTGATATTTGATGATTTATATATTTATACACAGTATCAATTATAAATAATTAAGGATTAATAGCCAAAAAATACATGAACTATCACGAAATTTGTAAATTGCACATGACCTTCAAAATTAGCCTCAGAATACATCGCTTTTTAATTTTGTTGTAATTTGCACATGCGTTGACCATCACCTTAGGCGTAGTTGACGTGGCAGCCGGAAATTGCAGACGTCGACTAACCGCCGGCCATGTAAAACGACGTCGTTTTGTCAAGTCTTTTTAAATAAAAAAATTAAAAAATAAAAAAAAAATTAAAAAAGAAAGATGGGAAACCATGGCTGCCAGTCTAGAGAGGGCAAGATGGGCGCGACGGTGGTAACTCGTCGGAAATCAAGGGAGGCGGCAGCGACTTTGGGGATCTAGGGCTTTAGGCAGCGGCGGTAGGAATGGCGACCCCACTATCGCTACACAAATCAGCAGCGGCTGTCGGCGACACGTGGCTGCCGCTGCCCACCTCGCCTCTCCGGCCGCTCAACTCCCTCTCCCTCTCAGATACCTCGCTCAAGTCCCTCTCAACACAGATAATACAAATCGCGAATTCAAATTGATGATACGACACATACACAGGCTGTGAAATACAGATTTACAAAAGCAAAAAGAACTCTTCACTCAAATCTATCCCAAAATTACAAGAACTCCAAAAGGGAGAATGAATTATAGCACGATTTATGCCGGAAAGTTGTCGGACGCGGCACCCGAGCCCTAAATCTGCAGCAACCGGCCATGTCTCCGCCCCTAGATCTCCAATCCAAACGCCACCACTGTCGCGCCCTAGCTGCTACCTCCTACCTCCCTCTTCCATTTGCCACCGGCCATGTCTCCGCCCCTAGATCCCCAATCCAGACGCTATCACCAGGAGAAAGGAGGCGGCGCCGCGTGGGCCAGCGTCGATGTCCAGATCTGAGACGGAGGCGGTGGCCTTCGGTGAGTCCGCTGGAGCAGAAGAGATGGGATGAGAGGGTTGAGGAAGAGGCGATGCGGTGGCTGGGGTCGTCGGAGTTGGGGCTAGGGTCTTGCAGGCGGCAGCGCTATTTGTGTGTCACCGGAAGAGAAGAGAAGGAGATGAGGCAGCGGCTTGGTGGCTGGGGTCGTCGGAGGAGAGAGAGGGTTTGAAGAAATTGATTACAATTAGGGCATGTATAATTGGGTAATCAGACTTTGTTTAATTGGATTGTTGAAACGACGTAGTTTTGAACGCGTGGCTTGCCAGCGTGTAAAAAAAGCCACGCGTAATGCCATGTAATATTAAATATTGTCCACGTCATCGCCGGTCAAACTTAAGAGCTGCCGGAACTTTCACCGTGTGCAAATTATAACAAAATTAAAAAGTGATGTATTCTCAGGCTATTTTTGAAGGTCATGTGCAGTTTGCAAATTTGGTGATAGTTCGTGTATTTTTTGGCTATTAACCCAATAATTAATTGGTATTTCAAAAATTCAAAATTCAAATATTTTCAAATTCATGTATTTATTGAGATTATGCCATTCATAAGTTCGATTTTTTATTGAGATTTATATTTGCATTTACTTATATTTAATATATATATATATATATATATATATATTTATTTAAAATATTGTTCAATTTCAATATTGGTCGTGCATCACACGAGCGGGCATACTAGTAATATATAAAAGATGCGTTTTCTCCCTCCAATTTTTCCCTCCACTTTTTCTCACTCTTCTCCCATCCATTTTTTCACTATTTTTTATGTCTTTTTTATATAATTTTAATTCTTTTCTAAATATCGTCAAATTTGATTTATGAAGAAATATTCAATATGCATCTTAAGTTTAAATTCGTAGCAAGATCTTTAATGTGATATAAAAATAACCAAAAATGAATTTAAAATGAAAATGCTATTAAAATTTTAAAATATTTTATTTTCTTTCCCCTTGGTAAAATTGTAAAACTTTTTTATTTATGTCTGTCTATAAAAGAATGTATTTATTTATTTATTATTATGTGGAATAATCTTATAATAATAATGTGTATATCAATTTTCATTATCAAATAATTTAAAATTATTTAATAACTATATTTTTGATGATACCAAAAGTCGTAGTTTTTCTTTGTAATAGACTAGAACTTTTCGAACTCAAGTGTTAGAGTTCATGTTTTCTAGTTAGACTGTTGTCCTGAAGACTGAATATCGGTGGACTGAAGACCGAAGACTGAAGACCACTCGACTGAAGACAGCATGTGGAAAGATCGAAGTCAAATACTGATGTATTAAATGGGCGAAGATCTCACTGAAGAATCAGTTGTGATTGATTAACTAATGTTGGCCATGTGGAATTAGCGGACTAATACATAAGTCAAGTATCGGTTGACATTCTTCCTCGGACTGAAGAATTTAAGTTAAAAGGAAGCTACGTACACTCGAAGTACAGCCGCATTAAATGCAGAGATATTAAAGATCGTCATTTTTTGCAGAGCATTCATTTTTTGTGCTAACTTTTCAGAGGCACCACGCTCTTGGACCTAGAGACGCATTTCCTCACCAAATCAGGAACCTCGAAGATTGAAGCCTCAGCGAAATTCAAATTTCTCTCACAACGGCAGAATCCTTGAAGACCATCTTGCCAACGGATCTATTCAAAACTTCGTCTATAAATAGAGATCAAGGAACATCTTCAATCTTCACCGATTCAAATGCTTAAGCTGAACCTCTGCCAAAATCGCAACTCAGCCGTTTCACTGCCTTCAAAGTTTGAATCGAAGAGAATACTCAAAGCCCAAATCAGTTCACTGATTATACACATTCTCTTATTTTCTTAGGCAAATCTATTGTAATATCCTTAGCCTAAGTTCTCGATTACAGAGAGCATGTTCTCTGTAATCTAGTTGGTATTTTGAACCCCTTTTCAACAGAGCGAAAAGAGAGTTTGAGAGAGTGAGTTCGAGACAGTGGTCTGAACTCGAGAGTTCTTAGCCCCCGCAAGCAAGACAAGTGTAGACCTTGCAACTGCGAGCTGAGAAGGAGACAAGAAGTCCAATCCAGTGTATTGGCACTGAAACTTTATTTTAGTTGAAGGTTTGTTGTGCACCTGCAAGCACAAGCCCAGAGTGAATGTCAGTGTGTTTAACTGACCGTGGACGTAGGAACTTGTTCCGAACCATGTAAAAATCCCTTTTTGTTTATCGCTTCTAGTTTTATCTTTCTTATATGTGCACAAACCTCTTACTAAACTGAAACTGATAAATTTCAAAGTGAAACTTTAATATGACAAAGCGTTAATCACACAGGCTATTTCCTAAGTTTATTTTCTGCTGCTAGTGTTATTAGCCTAACTGATAAATCTTTGGATAATCAGTAAGATTCATAAACTTCTCTGTTTTCAAAATCTAGATAAACCTTACGTGGATTATCAATTAAAGCTTTAAGCCCAACTGAAATCAAAATACTGAAGTTACTTCAGTATCAGTTTACAACCCCTTTCAACTGAAAATATCTTTGACTGTTGACTTCAAACCAGATTCTTCAGTATCAGTCAATACTATCTTCAGTCATGCTACATTTTTTTTTTTTATAAAAATAGCCTACTGGTGTATTCCCCCCCTCCATACACTAGTTCAGTGACCCTCCGGGACTCAACAATTGGTATCAGAGCAGGTTTGTTCGCAAGAACAAACTGCTTTGACCTGGTTCTACTGAACTAGATCCTTTTCAAAGAGGGTTTTAAAACGTTTTGTCTCCTACGTGCTAAATGCGTTCTTTATCTGTTGCTTCTTTTCCTTTCCACTATGGAAACTAACTACAGCAGGTCCACTTCACTACCGACATTCAGTATTGAAAATTATGACATATGGAAGTTTCGGATCAAGAGCTACCTCACTGCTCAACATTGCCGAATGTGGGAATTCATCACCAATGGCCCAATCATCATCAAAGAAACAGTAAAGAAAATACCTCTCGACATAACTTAAGATCCGTACGACGAGGTACAAATCAAAAGCAAGGCTGACTTTACCACTGAAGAAAGAAAGTAAGATGAGCTGGATAATCTGGCAAAGAACATCATCTCCGGAACAGTCCCCGACAAACACATCACCAAAATAATGGACTGCAAAATTGCCAAGGAGATGTGGGATATCCTCGAAAGGCTGTGCATCGGATCAGAGAAAATCAAGAAAAATAAGTTATCCATAGCTTGGCAGAAATTTGACAATTTTCTGATGCTCAAGAACGAATCAATCAAAGATATGGAGTATAGGTTCAATCAAATACTAAACGAGGTTCAGTCCATCTCGAAGGACAAGTATACTCAACGAGAAATCAACTTAAAGATTCTTCGTGCTCTTCCACGAGGTGATTGACAGATCTATTCAGTCGCTCATCATACCAAGCCTGGATTCAACACAGTGGCGACTAATAAACTATTTTCAGACCTCAAAGCCAATGAGTTCGACATCCGAAGAAATCTAAAAACAAAGAAGGCCGATGGATCAGATGAAGACGCTCCGTTAGAATCGAAGGAAGCTGCACTGAAGGCTTCATCAAAGAAAAGCAAGAAGCAGTCGAAGGAATCGACTGAACTGAAACCAGAAGAGTTTTTCAGTCAATACGCATTGCTGACTGAAAGGTTTAACAAGATGGAATCAAAGTTTTATGGGTACAAGAAGTTCCATAAAAGGAACTACAAAGGAAAGGAGAATGAGCACAAGCCCCGACACTCCAATGACAAGAGTGAAGAGAGAAAAACATCCACAATCGACCTCAAAGATGTGGAATATTTTGGATGTGGAAAGAAAGGGCACTACATAACAAATTACCTTTAACTATCACACACAGAATGCAAAGAACTACGTGCCAAACGGGATCGCAAGTACGCAAAGAAGAAAGCAATGGTTGCTGGAGATGCTGAAGACTCTGGTTCAACAACTGTATCGACAACCAACAACTCCACTAGTTCAGACGATGAGAGACAGACCCTCATGGCTAAAGATGCCGAAAGCGTGGCTGACAACTCCTGCAACAGCTACGACAATAGAATGAATGGGTCTGAGGGCAAATCAAGAAAACATAAAAAGAAGACAGAAGTAAAAGCTCCAAGAAACACATGAAAAAGTGAGACACTGAAGGAACTACCAAAATTGATGAAGAGAATAAGTGTTGAAAAGCAAATGGACATCATCAGTATCAGATCAGACAGAGGGACTGAATTTCTCAATTCAGTAATTAAAGACTACTACGAATAACGAGAGATCAGTCACTATACCTCTGCAGCAAGAACTCCTCAGTAAAACGGAGTAGCTGAAAGGAGAAATAGATCTTTGAAGGAAGCAGCAAGAACGATGCTCGCTGAATCAAAACTTCCACTGAAGTTTTGGGCTGAAGCCGTCAACAACACATGATATACTCAGAATCACTCATTCCTCACTCAAAGACATGAAAAAACTCCATACGAGATATGGAAGAATATGAAGCCAACAATTTCTTATTTCCATGCTTTCGGTTCTAGGTGTTTCATTCATAACAACGATAAACGAAAGTTAAACACTTTTGATAGCAAGGCTGATCCAGAAATTTTCTTTGGATTGGTGTTGAAGAATCCAGCAAAGCCTATTGAGTGCTTAACTCTCAAGCATTGGTTGTGGAAGAAACACCTCATGTTATTTTTGATGAGTCTATTGATGATTCATGAAACAGGAAACTGAAGAGAATGTTGAGAATAATGGAGTTTCCAGTACTGAAAAGAAAAGTATTGAACCAAATGAGGTGTTAGTGTGGGGATCAGGAGAAGATGAAGGTATTGAAGAGCTTCAGTTTCAAAAGATCAGTCAAGTAATTGAAAGTCCAACTGAAGTAACTACAAAAGGCATCAGTCAAGGGGGAACTCCACCCAATGATGAACTCAAAGAAGCTGAAACTGAAGTACACATTGAGCAAAACTCACCTTTAGTTCATCGATCCCCTGCTCGAGGAGCAACTGAAGCCACCATCGAACAACAGTCAACAAACGAAGGACCGCGACCCATACTTACTGAAGAACCTTCACCTTCACCAGAAGAAATTAAGAAGTACAAAAATGGTTAGAGCTACATTCAAATGAAAATATCATTGGAGAACCATCAGATGGTGTGAAGACTCAAAGATCTATGTGCAACCTCATCTACGACATCAACCAGAACTGCATCAACGAAGATAAAAAATTCAGTTGCTTCCTATCGGAAACTAAACCCAAAGATGTTGAAGAAGCACTGAAATCCACTTAATGGGTTATATCAATGCAAGAAGAGTTAAATAAATTCAACATGAATTCAGTTTGGGAGTTAGTGGATCGTCCAAATGATGCAAATGTCATTGGACTGAAATGGATTTTCAAGAACAAGAAAGAGCAGAAAGGAAATGTGGTTGAAGGAATATTAAACTGAATTAACGTTCCGTTTGCCCGATGATCGTTTCTTGGAATATTATTAATTTATCATACAACGATTAATCCCTAACATGCTCCTATGAATTTAACAGCTGCACGTTGGAGCTCAGAAATACCTGAAGAATTCAGAAGAATTCGCAGATTCGCATCTGAACAGACCAGTCAGCTTCAAGCCTTCGTTTGAAGCCTCAAACGTCCTCAAATCGTATTTCGCTCAGAAATACGACTTCTTCGTCTTCGAGAGAGCTTTCCGTGGCCGCCTGATTCGTCTGAATCGGAGTTCTGTGGAGGAAGTTATGGCCGTTTTACGGAGACTGCCAGAACTTGGTTTCCTGCGAAAATCTGACTCCAGCTCTGATCTTCTCGACTGTATCCCGCTCAGCTTTCACCGTTGGATGGACAACGATCTATGAAAGTCCCAAGAGAGAAATAAGCCCCACACGTTTTTCTTCCCTGCGCCCCACAGTTCTCAAAACCCTAATATTTTATCAGTGTGTTTTCCTGAGAGCTGACAGCTGTATTTAAATAAAATTAAATACGTGTGGGCACAGAATTAGTGTAGGAGGCGTCTTTCTCTCCTTCTAGGGCTAGGAGACATTGGGCCAGTCCAGGGACCAGATACAAGGAATAAAGATGGGCCTCAAATAAATTAATTTATCTATGGTCAGCCCAGACCATAATTAATTTATAAATATCAGTTCATTCCACTAGAGAACCGATACTGACTTACCCCTTTATTGCCGGTGATGAGTCGGGGCTTGTATTTAGACTTATTAAATCTCCGTATTTAAAATATCCGACATCCATTAATTAATTAGAGCTCTGACAGCTTAAATTAATTAATCTCTTAATAATTCCTTAAGCAGTACCACTCAAAATTTATTATTACGCCTGAACTTAATCAACCTGCAGGGTTTAGCGTAATAAACCTTATTGAGCTCCTTAAGGGGATGTCATTATCCTATACCGGATACGGGTACTAATACAGATAATCAAATATCATATATTAACCGCTATCACCCAAGATACAGAGTACTCGAGTTAGTATATAACCTTCACCCATAGTAAGTCAAAGTGATATACGAGTTAACATATATATCTGAATACTTATTAGTATTAAGATTTATAAGTCACCGAGATCTTGATTCTTCACTTAAGTCAGATAGAAGAATACATCTCAAACTGTGGTCCTATCAATACGTAATGACGTACCAGTATAGACAAGTAGCCAAGACAAACTACTTCCATCTATACTGCAGCCTAAACCAATAACTTGTCCTAGAGTTATTTCGGCTGTGATCATATTATATCTCTTAAGGTTATTCCAATTATATGGTCTTCTGTGATCTACAACACACCATATAATCTACTTATATAGAGATAAAGAACATACATATGCAATCAGGAACACAATCAAATAGGAGATTAGATAGTGAACTTAGGAAACATTGTATACAAGCATAAAACGTTCTTGCTTTCAGTATACAAATCCAACAATCTCCCACTTATACTAAAGCAAACTTTTAGTATACAATGCGTCTATTTACCAATCACCTAACACTTCTCCCACTTATACTTAAAGTTTCCTAAGTGGGTGGCATCAATCTGGCATCAATCGCATTCTCATCTTTCAATGACCATTTGCGATAAGCCTTTTTGTGAAAAGATCAGTAGGTTTCTCCAATATGTGAGAATTTATTCTTTGAGCACATAACCTCGATTTACGAATAATCGTATAACTTGGTACTTACTCTCCATGTGTTTGTCCCCTTGTGGTTCTAGGATTCCTTAGAGTTTGCAACTGCACTTGAGGTACCACGAAGGTGATGCTCTCACGCAAACTAGGAATCACTCTTAGACCCTGGAGGTAGTGGTCAAACCAAAAGGTTTTACCTCCCAAGGTAAACACATAGCTCGAGGTAATTATTCTTTGTTCCGGTCAGCCTGGAAATCCGAAATCATATAATCCAAAAAGGAACTAAACTGTCTAACTGGTAAACTATCCTTATTCTCTAGTCAGGGACTTGAGAATATAATTTACCACAATTCAGTGTCCTTAACTAGGACTATACTGATATCTTACAATCATGCTAACTGCATAGCAAATATAAGATCTCGTACATAGTAATCCATACATGAAGCTATCTACTGCGGAAACGTAGAATACTGCCTTCATTTCCTCAACCTCAACAGGCATCTTAAGACATAGTCTTTAGATCAAGGAACGCCATATCTAAAAGGTAGCAATCCTTTCTTGGCGGTATTCATACTAAAACGAGTATTCTCAGTATCAGTGTAAGGCACTCGAGATAAGCCCAACATCTTTTTCTAGTGATCCCTTATAACCTTGATCACAAAGATGTATACTATACCTCCTTAGTCTTTCATCTGAAACTGTTCGTATAACCATTACTTTATGTCTTGACAATAGCTCCATATTGTCGCCAATTAGGAGGATATTGTTTACATAAAATGCAAGATAAACCACATCACCGATGACACGAGAGCAATTGACACGAGATGTTTCTCTCCCTCCCTCACGTAACCTCGATGGTTTAAGTGAGCTGCTATGGGTAAAATGATCCGAATGTTCTGAGCATGGTACTTGCGAAAATATCATCATAACCTATACCCTTACACTGGGCATAACCTTTCGCCACCAGTCTAGCTTTGGAAGCTACGACCTTGCTCATTCGGGCCTGTCATTATCGTGCATACTCACTTACAACCTAAGGCATGACTGCCTCCTGGTAGCAAGATTTTCTAGTATACACCCATATTCTTAATGGATTGCTCCATTGAGGTGTGCCAAGAATCTACATTCTCGTCTTCCACTAATTCCAAGTAGATATCTGGGTCGATTCTCTTATATTCACTACCAGGGACTGAATCCAAAGATTCTCCCAAGAACATAAATCGATCGGGTTGTCCCACAACCCTCCCACTACAATGGATCTGTGGTGGCACATGTGTGTCAACAGTGCGTGCAGTGTCTTGTGGTACAAAACTCTTGCACACTTGGCTTGGGTGATGGAATCGCCTGTCTAATGTCTTCAATTTCTTGAAGTACACTATCTGACTTGGATTAGTGATTACTCCCATAGTCCACTTCTAAGAATCGTGTGTCATTGCTAATAACCACCTTCTGATTCTTTAGGACTAATTGCAAAGATACATAACTCATCATCGAACATATTTTTCCAAGAGTGACCTATTTCTTCTCTCCACCACACCATTTTATATAGGGATTACATGGTGTAGTAAACTGGGTTGGAATCCCAAACACTGACCATGAATTAGAAAAGATCATTCCTAACACATTATTGGCCCTTTATCCCCTTTGTCATGAATGACCTGGTCTCCATCTTTTCCTCTATACAGGATTCGCAGGTTCGAAATAGTACAACCTGGATTGAATCCAATGTACTTATTCAGACACGAGCCTTTGGATCCTGTTAAGATAGATGTGACCTATTTCTAGGGTATCAATATATGTGTAAGATTCTCATGAGAGATTAGCCTTAACTTTTCTCTTTCTTTTGTTCGATGATGTAAATGCAATATAAAGGTATTTTGAAGACAAGTTATAGTATGAAGAGAGATGTTCAAAATACCAGAATAGACAACTTTGTCATTTCTTATGATAGAAACACCACTATCAAAAATGACATAAGATCCATCTATTCAAAATTTTGGAACATGATAAGGAACTCTCAAAAACTAAACTATGTCTTTAGGACTTAAAGACAGGTCTTCAATTGCAACAACTGCGACTCTAGTCACGTTGCCTATGAAGACTATCATCTCATCACTTCTCAGCTTCCTTGTCAGCTTATAAAAATCCATGCAAGATATAACAATCAGTTTCTCTCGTTATCCACTACTCATAACTGAGTAGAAAAACGAGCTGACATGTCTCAGTTACTATAGCAAGTGAAGTACCTTAACCCTTTGCCTTGAGTATTGAAAGAAGAAATCTCAATACTCAATCTTATCACACCACTACTCCCACTATTTCCCTTGTCTTTCTTGCCCCTTGGATCCTTCTTCTTCCCGTATTTTGACGAAGAAGATGGCCATCCTTTGGCAATAACAAGTGCTTGCACATCTCTTTCCCACAACTTCCTTAGCCGTAACTAAAGTAACTCAAAAGAAGTAACTTTCTTGCTCATAACAGCATTGAGGCGGAAGTTCTTAATTAAAAGACTTGGGAAGAGAGTTCAGGATAATATCGACTTTTGCCTCACCGTCGATACTCCCACTGAGCAAGTCAAGTCCGTCAAAAATTGCATGACATGCTCGTGCACTGAGCTGTGCTCACTCATAAAATTAACAAGATTACTCTCATCAAATTTAAATGAGCAGCTCAGTCCGACTCCCCGAACACTTTCTTGAGATTCAGCATGATGCTAATAGCATTGTCCATGCCCTGATGTTGGAGCTACAAGGCTCGTGACATTATACTCATAATATAGCATATAGCCACATTATTCGTCTCATGCCACCTTTTATGTAATTCCTTTTCCTCATCAGTTGACTCATTGTTCGGACCACAAGAACGTGGAGTAGTAAGCAACACAAAAATTGTGTTAGTTTGTGATAAAGATATAAATCCAAAACTGCGTTTCCATTTTATATATGTGGACCGGTAAAAAGAACTTAGTGCAAGAATAAATAAACAGTAAGAGACATAGACATATCTGAAAGTAACGAACATAAAGCACATAATTCGTAACAATAATATTGTAACCTTCTGATAAAACAATATTAATGAAACCTCCAACGGCTCAAAGAATTCCATATGTAAGCCACGTGGGGTGGACAGTTACACATGAACTCCTCAACCAGACTATTCACCTAGTCATTTAATTTCCATGTCAACTTAACCTTTTGACAAAAGAAATTAATAGTTGGCACCTTGACTAGACCATATCATCATCAAGAAGGGACTCCGTGGGGGAGTTGTACATTGTACTTGATATGATATCTAAGCAATAACCACATTTTAACCTTGAAAATTAAATTCTCGAAATTAACATACTCACGCGGACCATGTCGCTTTCAATTTAATTTTCTTGGTTATCTTATTTAATACCATTCTCCAAAGTACTTATGAAAATTACACAAGTAAGCCACGTGGGGTGGACCGTTACTGCATAACTCCCACTACTTTAATGGTTTAAATATTTTTATAGAAACCTCTTCTGACAAACTTATGAGAAACAGATATGAAGTAAGCCACGTGGGGTGGACCGTTACTCATATTGCTAAACACTTTGTCTAGAGACCGCATGTGGAGGTCTACATAATTTTAAGAATAAAACTAACTAGAAATAACCACAATTTAACTTTGAAATTAAATTCTCGAATTTTGACATACTCACTCGGACTATGCCGCATTCAATTTAATTTCTTAGTTATCTTATTTAAATCCATCATCTAAAGTACTCGTGAAAAATTATACGAGTAAGCCACGTGGGGTGGACCGTTACTGCATAACTCCCACTACTTTAATGGATTTAAATATTTTTATAGAAACCTCATCTGACAAACTTATGAAAGAACAAACATGAAGTAAGCCACGTGGGGTGGACCGTTACTCATATTGCTAATCACTTTGTCTAGAGACCGCTTGTGGAAATCTAAATAATTTTAATCATCCATAAAATTATTAAGCTTAGTCTTTTTTCTTTCAAAAGGTTTGATCATGCTCAACACATAATCCTAAACATGCTCATCTAGAACGCAACATGTAACACATGCTCGCAGAATTCTAAAACATGCTTAAGAAAACGATAAACCTAGCATGCTTGTCTAAGCGCAGTTAATAAACACATATTAACAAGCAAAGACAAAACAACATGCTAAGAGCATAAAGGATTAACACCACGGCATGCAAAGAACAGTAATAAAAGAATTAAAATTCTTCGTGACCCATTCGTGGAATCCCAACACTAAACTATTACATTTTGTAAACAAAAGTAAAACTCGGCCCGAAAAAGCTTCAAGACAAGCCCGTCTTTGAAACTAGGGTTTGGGCCCCCTAGGGTTTCTTGAAACTCGCGCCTACCTAGGGTTCGGGACACCCTAGGCGCCGCCGCCACCACGCCTTGACAGCAGCCAAACGGACTCGGCAGCAGCCTGCCCGGCGTGGCAGCAGCTTCCCAGCGCGAGCAGCAGCCTGCCCGGCGCACCAGCAGCCTCCCGGTGCGAGCAGCAGCCTGCCCTGCGCACCAGCAGCCTCCCGGCGCGAGCAGCAGCCTGCCCGGCGCACCAGCAGCCTCTCGGCGCGAGCAGCAGCCA
This sequence comes from Salvia miltiorrhiza, assembly GCF_028751815.1. Lineage (NCBI taxonomy): Eukaryota > Viridiplantae > Streptophyta > Magnoliopsida > Lamiales > Lamiaceae > Salvia > Salvia miltiorrhiza. The sequence goes on along the minus strand of NC_080389.1, from coordinate 24,135,657 downwards.
GCCCGGCGCACAGCCCGGCGCGCACAGCAGCCAGCCCGGCGCGCACAGTAGCCAGCCCGGCGCACAGCCCCAGCGTGCAGCAGCAGCAGCCCGGCGCGTAGCCCGGCGTGCATCCTCAGCTCCTGGTCCCGACAACCTCGGCAGATCCAGCACGAGAACAGCAGCAACGGCAGCAGCGGCCGCGCGACTCCAGCCGGGCACGCAGCAGCGCAAAGCACGCACGCGCAGCCCATGGCGCGCCCAGCCCCTGCTCGCCAGCCATGCTCCTCGGCCCTACCTTTGCCCGACCAGTCTCGCCCCTCGGCACCTCGCTGCCCTCTTTACTCTCCAACTCCGTTCTTCGATGTTGATTCGTCGTCGCCATCGTCCCGTTTTCCAACAATTACAGATTACAAAGGAAAACAAATACAATTTGAAACCCTAATCTAACCACGGATTTATCTCGTGGTGAAAAACGATTACAACGTCAAACGACGTATCCCACGAATCAACAAACCACGAAGAACAACAGCAGTAAAAACAAACGCACATTATTAATCGTACATAAATTAATAATAGAGCCAAGAAAATAATCCTGGGCTCTGATACCAATTGAAGGAATATTAAACTGAATTAACGTTCCGTTTGCCCGATGATCGTTTCTTGGAATATTATTAATTTATCATACAACGATTAATCCCTAACATGCTCCTATGAATTTAACAGCTGCACGTTGGAGCTCAGAAATACCTGAAGAATTCAGAAGAATTCGCAGATTCGCATCTGAACAGACCAGTCAGCTTTAAGCCTTTGTTTGAAGCCTCAAACGTCCTCAAATCGTATTTCTCCCAGAAATACGACTTCTTCGTCTTCGAGAGAGCTTTCCGTGGCCGCCTGATTCGTCTGAATCGGAGTTCTGTGGAGGAAGTTATGGCCGTTTTACGGAGACTGCCAGAACTTGGTTTCCTGCGAAAATCTGACTCCAGCTCTGATCTTCTCGACTGTATCCCGCTCAGCTTTCACCGTTGGATGGACAACGATCTATGAAAGTCCCAAGAGAGAAATAAGCCCCACACGTTTTTCTTCCCTGCGCCCCACAGTTCTCAAAACCCTAATATTTTATCAGTGTGTTTTCCTGAGAGCTGACAGCTGTATTTAAATAAAATTAAATACGTGTGGGCACAGAATTAGTGTAGGAGGCGTCTTTCTCTCCTTCTAGGGCTAGGAGACATTGGGCCAGTCCAGGGACCAGATACAAGGAATAAAGATGGGCCTCAAATAAATTAATTTATCTATGGTCAGCCCAGACCATAATTAATTTATAAATATCAGTTCATTCCACTAGAGAACCGATACTGACTTACCCCTTTATTGCCGGTGATGAGTCGGGGCTTGTATTTAGACTTATTAAATCTCCGTATTTAAAATATCCGACATCCATTAATTAATTAGAGCTCTGACAGCTTAAATTAATTAATCTCTTAATAATTCCTTAAGCAGTACCACTCAAAATTTATTATTACGCCTGAACTTAATCAACCTGCAGGGTTTAGCGTAATAAACCTTATTGAGCTCCTTAAGGGGATGTCATTATCCTATACCGGATACGGGTACTAATACAGATAATCAAATATCATATATTAACCGCTATCACCCAAGATACAGAGTACTCGAGTTAGTATATAACCTTCACCCATAGTAAGTCAAAGTGATATACGAGTTAACATATATATCTGAATACTTATTAGTATTAAGATTTATAAGTCACCGAGATCTTGATTCTTCACTTAAGTCAGATAGAAGAATACATCTCAAACTGTGGTCCTATCAATACGTAATGACGTACCAATATAGACAAGTAGCCAAGACAAACTACTTCCATCTATACTGCAGCCTAAACCAATAACTTGTCCTAGAGTTATTTCGGCTGTGATCATATTATATCTCTTAAGGTTATTCCAATTATATGGTCTTCTGTGATCTACAACACACCATATAATCTACTTATATAGAGATAAAGAACATACATATGCAATCAGGAACACAATCAAATAGGAGATTAGATAGTGAACTTAGGAAACATTGTATACAAGCATAAAACGTTCTTGCTTTCAGTATACAAATCCAACAGTGGTAAGGAATAAGGCAAGATTTGTAGCAAAGGGTAACAGTCAAGAAGAAGGTATTGATTATGATGAAACTTTCGCCCATGTTGCTAGATTGGAAGCAATCAAACTTTTCTTATCCTATGCAGCTTATAAGAGATTCAAGGTACATCAGATGGATGTGAAGTGTGCATTTCTCAATGGAGTGCTCACTGACAAAGTCTATGTGGAACAACCTCCAGGATTTGAGGTTGCAGGACCAGACAAGGTGTACATTTTCAAGAAGGCGCTCTACGGACTAAAGTAAGCACCAAGAGCGTGGTACGATACTCTCTCTGAGTATCTGATTAAACAAGGATTCAAGAAAGGATCAACGGATAGAACTTTGTTCACACTGAAAGAGGGAAAAGATCTTCTACTTATTCAGATCTATGCTGTTAGGTCCGGAGGGTGGTTTCGAATAGGTGTATGGGGAGGGGGAGAATACACCTATGGCTTATTTTTCTCCTCTAAAAACAGAGGGATCTCAAGATAGAGATCAAAACGAAACTTTACAAGCAAACAAAGACACCTGTTAACAGAAAGGAGTTTTGACCAAACAGGGTTGACGACTGATACTGAAAAACTCTTCAGTAAGAAGTTATCAGTTAAGTTACTGGAACTTAACTGATGCACGTAAAAGCTTCAGTCGAGTTTTCTAAAACAGAGATGATATCACTCTTCCTGCTATCAAAGGATAGACCAGTCAGACTGATATCATACGTAGCGGAAATAACTTTGTTTCGTAATAGCCTCGGTTGAGCACGTTGTTAGTCTTAGGTTTCTCTTTGCAGTTAATCAGAATTCAGTTTATCAAATGAATGAACATAAGTAAGAATGTAAAATTAAAAGCTGTAAATAACACAGAGACTTTTACGTGGTTCGAAAAATACTTCATACATCCACGATCGGTTGATCAAACCAACAATCCACTCCGCAAGTGCTTAACTGGTGCACTGCAAACCGAACTGTGTGCTTGCCGGGTGCACACAACCGTACCACTGAAGATTCCACTCTTCAGTACCAACACTTCACTCGCGTTGGATTTCTCACTCCTAGCACAACCCGTGCTAGGATCTCACGGAGTCAGAGTACCGTCCTGAACTCCTTTACCACTCAAACACTCGATTCTCTCTCTCGAAAGGAGGTTTGAAAACTTGCCAACTATACTTAAAAGAACAAGTTCTTTGGAGCAAGTTTGACCTAGGGTTCTGGGTAAACAGAGGTTTGCCTAAGGTCTAAGAGAATGTGTGTAATCAGCAGTGACTGATTTTTGGCTTTGGAATTCTCTTCTTCGATTCAAGCTTTGGGGAGGTTAAACTTTTGGCTAAGAAACTATTTTGGCAGAGTTTCAGCTTATGTCGTTGAATCGGTGAAGATTGAAGTGATCCTCGAGCGTTATTTATAGGAGTGGTCTTGAATAGATCCGTTGGCAGAGAACGTCTTCAAGATTTATTCCGTTGGAGAGCTTTTCAAATTTGGGCTGAGGCTTCCATCTTCGAATTTTCTTGTTTGGTGGGAACGGCTATGTTGAAGAGCAGGAGATGTGACGTCTCTGATAAAGTAGCCACCAAATAGGAACGACCTCTGCAAAGAGGGATGATCCTGAGATCTCTGTATTTAATGCGGCTGTACTTTTGGAGTACGTGGCTTCCTTTGAACGTTGGAAGTTCAGTCCGAGGAAGAATGTTTAAGTGATACTTGAATTTAGTATCAGTCCGCTGAGTCCACGCGGCACGCATTAAGTAATCAGTTCCGAACTGATTCTTCAACTGATACTTCAGTTGGTATCTTCAGTCTTCAGTCTTCAATCCTTCGTCCTTCAGTCTTCAGTCTTCAGTCTTCAGAACCGCAAGCTAAACTAGAAACGAACTCTAAAACTTGAGTTCAAACAGTTCTAGTCTATTACAATTAAGACATATGGATTTTTGGTATCATCAAAACAAGGATTAGGATATTCCATAAAGTTTCCAACAATTTCTCCTTTTTTGATGATGCCAAAACCATACAGCAGTTCTAGACAAACAAAAAGACTGAACTCAGAGCACAAGTTCCAAAACAGGGTGAATACTATTCCCCCTTAACAATAGAACCTAAAAACTTGTACTTAGAGTCAAGAACACAACAGTTCTAACACAGAACAAGGAGAAGACAGTAAAACTTTAATCAGAGCCTGGACAAAGAGTCATTGTCTTCAGGTTGAGATCAAAAGAAGTTATTTGCATTAAAATTAAGACTGATAAGACATCAGTCTAAATTACATAGCAGGTAAAAGAAACTTCTTAAGAAAATAGACAACTACGGTCTCTGTCCATACAAGTTGAAAACAACATTCTTGATATCTTTGAGAGCATCTGAATGGACATGAGTAGGTACCTTCCAGATTTTGCAGATGCTTTCGACTTCTCTTTTGATGGAATCTCTGTTCACGCTGTTTCTGGTTCTTGGAGGGCAGACAGTCCTTAACAGTGTATTTGCAGTCGAAATCTTAGCAATTCTCTAAGCATCTTGCATTCTCTCAAGCATTGCTCTTTCAGGCAAATTTACAAGGAAGTATTTCCAGGCTTCGATTTGAAATTCTCTGCTCCTGTCGAGGTTTGCGAAGACAACCCATTTGGTGTAGCGTTCTTTCAGCTTCTCCCACCATTCATTCATCTTGATAGGCATCCAGCTGTCTTGTCGTTCACATCTATGCAGGTGAGATGTCAAGAGGCCTTCACTGACCTATTGAGTAATCCTTTGTTGATCTTGCAGCCTCTTTTGAAAGGGTTATTTGATTTCTTCGCTCATGGAGAGAGCTTTCTTGGCCTTCGACTCTGAGGATGAACTTTCTTCTCTTGATCTCTTCCTGTTGAAGTCTCTTGAGACAGAGGGAGCTTGTGAAGCACCGGAGAAGATGGCTTGAGCTCTGGCAAAGTCTTGTGCCAGTTCTTTGGGCAAGGAAGGTAAGAATGGTTCCAAATACTCTTCCCCATTTTTGGCATCATCAAGGGAGAGATTTAACCTTCGTCTACAGATCCTTGATATCACTCAGTATTGATTGCATGATTGAAGAGTTGGAGGAATCTCGAACACATTTCAGCTCACTTTCAACTTGAGCTAGGCGAATGAGAATCGGTCTCAGTTCTTGCGCGATCATCAGTTTAGCATTAGCAGAGGTCATGAATTCAGTCATGAACTCAGCGCGCATTTTTCTGAGGTGTTCTTGAATATCAAGGAGTTTCTGCTTGGATCTGATTTCAGCTCGCAGGATGAGTTGACGAAGCTCCTTGAGCTCGTTCTTAATAGGCGGTAAGTCGTCTTGGATTAGATCTCTTTGGAAGGTGAGATGACTGATTTCAGCTCGATTGATTCTTCTTTGGAGATCAATGAGGCGAGCATCGTGATGGATCATGTCATCTTTGGCTTGAGCTTCAACAGCTGTGAGATGCCTGATGAACTTTGCACCATAGATATCTTGTCGCTTCTTTGCATGCTTTAGTGTCTCAATTGTAAACTGCTGTTCGGCGATGATATCTAGCAGGGCATCTATCGGATTCTCAGTTTCTTCTGAAATCTGGAGCTGAGTCATGACTGGTTCTCTTTTCTTCCACTTAGTTAGAAAACCACCAGTGTCAACATCCGAGTCATATCGCATGACACCGGGTCGACGAGAGATTTCGATGATTTCCTCAAGTTGCTCAGGCAAAGCATCGATGACTTGCTCCGGTTGCTTAAGGGGAGCATTGACAATTTCTTCTGGCTGTTCAGAGGGAGTAGAAGGTGCCTGTGCTAGTTCTTGGGAGGTAGAAGCCTCATTAGTGGCTGAGGAACCATCGGCTGTGGTTACAGTATCAGCGGGAGGAGCTGAACATAGAGCTTCTTCTTCAGCAGGCAATGGAGCATTCATCCGCTCTTGACTGACGTTGAGGCCCTCAAAAGGAATGGGCACATCAGTGTTGAAGAGGGGTGGTGACGATGGTCGAGGAGTCTCTGTGATATCCTCAATTTGTCCTTCAGGAGACGATGGATCAGTGTTGTCAGCTGATTTCATTTTTGCTGTGGGCGATGAGCAGGGAGGTGCAGCTATATTAATGTCACCGGGTTAATCATCTTCAACTGAGGATGGCAGTACAGTTGAAGTCTCAAATTGCAACTGACTGATTGGATAAGTCATCAATTGTTCTGGAGAAGTAATGACAACTGCAGAGTCCGCTTGAGGAGCAATCTCAGATGCAGGTGCTTCTCGGAGATGGATCTCAGCAATTGGATCCTGACGATGTGGCGATGTAATGAGTAAGTCCTCTACAGGTTCTGGGACTGTAGGCTCATCAGAGACTTTGGAAGTACCAGCATCGTTGTTGAATGGAGTTGGGTGCCTGGAATAACCGATGGAATCCAGATAATCCATGGCAAATCTATCAAATCCATAGATTACGTCCCAAACTCTTGTGATTTGAAAGAGGCTGAGCAAGGATGCCTCTTCAATTTCAAACGAGTCTTCAGTTTTGGTGTTTTGAAGACTGTTGACTTGAGGGCAGGGTACCATCTTCAGGAAAGTGTAGGTAAGAAGTCTATGAAGGTTCTGATAGACTTCTAGAGATGCATCGAAATCACCAAAACGACGTCGGAGGTGATTTGTTGCATCTCGTTGAGCTTCGGACTGAAGTTCAACGACTACTTGACTTTTATCAGATAAACCAGTGGGAGTTGGTTCAGGGATAATTTCCAAAATAGTTTTACCTTTGGATTTAGAAGAGAGGCTTTTTGGAGGCAGTTTTTGGCTTTGATTTTGGAGATTTTCTTGGATTTCATTTTTGGAAGGGTGGAACGAGATCGACGGGGCACATTTGTGAGGATGGAAGGATTTGAAGCAGGGGGTTCAGGGACTTCTGATGCAGATGACTCAGGGGAGGAGACAATGATTACCTTCGTTTTAGGAGAAGGTTTGGGTCCACCTTTTGCACCTTTGAGAAGTCAGAATTTGTCTGAAAATGGCAGCATTTTTTAGCCAGTAGACATTGGGATGATCCTTCATCCCGTAAATGATAATCTGGGAAACCCTATTTCCCTATCGAAGTAGATTTGCCGGCTTTGTGTTCTGACGTTCGCTGAAGAGGTGATTGAGATACCCTCTTCCCAATTGAAGGGTCCGTCCTTCAGCAAAGCAGCCAAAATGTTCTTCTGAGGTTGAGATGCCTTGTCCGGCGTTCCTGTTGCGCCTATCCAGCATTTTTGAACAATTTTCCCTAAAAGGGTGCATTCAGGCTTGAGATGGGATAGTACAAGCGTCCCTTTAGTTGTTTCGTTTGGTTCCTTCAATGCCTTTTTGAGAGTGGCATTAGCTTCTGTGTCTGAGAAAGATGATGGTGAAGAACCACTGTTCGGAAGCTTGAACAGATCTCTGACAATTTCTGTAACGTTGAGCGTTTCAACTTGTCTATCTGAGAAGTCCGGGGTTGTGAATACCGTGATTTCGGAGAAGAGTTCACCGAAATCATTGAACTTCAGCTTCTGATAAAATTGTCGAACAACGTCGACGAGAAGATAACTTGCTTCCTTGTTCACGAAGGTCTTCCAGTGATGTTTAATCAGAATCTCTTCTACTTTAGGACATTCGGATTTCTTCTCGAGAGATGGATAGTCCAGTGACTGGTCATATCTTATTCCTTTGATGAGGCCTTCTTCCTTCTGTGCATCAGACTTTTCTCCGTCAGATTGAGGCATTCTGTATATCTGCAAATAGGAGAGTTTTTGGAAACAAGAGAGTGTTCTCACAGTTGACGGCTGTGGAAGAAGGTTAGTGGAGATGCAAAAGAGATGGTGAATGTGATGAAAGGAGAGAGTGAAAGACGTGAGAAGTGGCGACAGTGTGCAGGACGTGGTGATGAAGTGTGATCGTGGAAGATGGACTGTTGCTAGGGCAAATGAAAAGACGTGGGCGATTTGAAATCCGCGCGCCAAGTCGTTTTTAATGAATTTTGAAGTCCGTAATTAATGCCCATCAGAAGAATACCTTAAAATAAGAGATTCAAAATGATGAGGAATATTTGACGCAATCTCTTACTGAAAATAGGCGGCGTACAGTGCATGCAATGATTTGAAAAGATAAGTCCAAAAAGTAAAGCAAATAGATACAGAACAAATGGAAGTTGACAAAATAAACTAAGAACATCATTTACAGATAAGAAAATTTAAATCAGTTGACATTCCTTGACCTTCCTTTGTCCTTAGTCGATGCGAAGCTTCTTGCTTTGTCTCTTCGGAGGACTTTCAGTTGACTCTTCATGTTTCTTTCCTTTTCCCTTCCTGACTTCTTCGTGCTTGTCTTTGTGGAGAGATTCAGGAGCAGTGCCTGATTTGGTCTGAATTCCCAATTGCTATTGAAGATGCATGACTGTGGATTCAAGAAAAGCCAATTTGACTTTGAGCTCATAAGTTGCTTCTTCTTGAATGATCAGCCTTTCGTATAGCATTTGAATTTCTTCATCAGTGAGAGGCCTTGCTGATCTTTGGTCTTCATCAGCTGAGTCTTCATCTCTTGCGTCGGAGGGAGCAGTCTGACGGGGTGGAGACTCAGGGTGAACTTCAGTACCCTCGATGTCATCTTCTTTGAGAAGACCTTTGGAGATTAGGTACTGTTTGAAATTGGGTTACCAGTCGTGGATTGCATCCCAGAGATTAGAGACTTTGAATTTTTCAAAGACACTGCTCTCCAGAGCATCCATTTCAGCATCAGTGAGAACTTCATCAATCTCCCAAAATTGAGACTTGGGCATTGTCTTAACAAAGATGAAGAAGAAGTAGTTGACGAGGTCCTGAAACTCTTAAGCATGCTTGGTTGCCATCAGTAAGGGAAAGGTGGTTGTGACACAATGTTGAGCCAGAAGTGTCACATAATTTTTGAGAAGAGTGATGGGAGTCACCGAGGATGAGGATGCAGCATTGATATCAGCAGGCTCTGCATACTTGACCTTCTTGTTGAATTCCTCGATGCAGTAGCGGAAGAATCCTTTTAGGGGAGTAGTGGTTTCTTCTGCAATAGCTCTCTCTTTATCAGCTGCTTGTAACTCCTTCGGCTGTCGTTCTTCTTGACGTTGTGGAGGAATAGAGGATGGCGGTTGTTGATGAAAAGTTTCGATGTTTGGAACTTGTACTTCCTCTGTAGCCTTTTGTGCAGCTTCTTCAGAATCCTCGTTGAGTGATTTTTGAGGAGAGTCAAGCAAGATCTTGACTGGAGATGAGGAGCTGTCAAGGTTCCTTTTTATTGAACCTCGAGTTCTGTAGTGTGCTTCAGCAGTAGAACCAGGAGTTTCACTAACCAAGCTGGTGATCCCTTTAGATGAGCTCTTCTGTCCTTCGAAAAGACGGATGGTGGAAGACACTTGAGCGGTGTTCTTCCAGAAATATTGAATTCCTTTCACGCTGTGAAGAATCAATGATGAGACTCTTGTTCATTGACGAAGATGACGAGTGGAATGAGATTCCTTCTTTTCTTCAGCCAGTATTTGAAGATAAGCCCTTTCCCAGTTAAATGGGCCTTCTTGAAGCAAAGCGATCAACACCAATTTGTGTGGTCTTGAGAGATGACTAGGCGATCCAAGAATGCCAAACAAGCATCTTTTGATCATTTTGGCGATTGGTCTGAGATGGGGATGCAATCTTGACATGCTCAAGACATTTGTGATGTTGGAATCGGCAGGTGCATCACTCATCAGTGTATCTCTCATGAGATTGGTGGCTTCATCATCAGCAAAGAATGGCGCTGGTCCTTCTGTTGGAAGATTGAACAGTTCTCTTGCTGCTCGAGAGACGTTGATGGTGAACTTCGTTGATTTTGAGAAATCTTCATTGGTGAAGATATGGATATCTGTCGTGAAGTCACCAGTTGACTCATCAGTCTTGATATTGTCGTAGAATTCTCTGATGGTCTACTTGTCGAGAAGGAATTTCGGCGAGCTTTGAAGAAACCTCGTCCATCCATGGCGTTCCAAGATTTCATTAATCTTGTCACATTTAGTGAGACTCCAAATGCCTCAGATGTAACTATGGACTTGTAACATACTGCCTGTTGAGAGATGGATTTTGCCATGTGGATCTTGAGAGGAAAGATTTCTGCAAAAATCTGTAAACTGTTCTCACAGAGATTGAACTGTGGAATTCACTGTTAGTCTTGGAGAGAAAGCACACTCGAAAATTTTGGCACAAAAGATTTCTCTGAGATTAAGTAAATCTTTTTCAGAAGATGAAACGATTTTAAAGAGAATATGGAAGATCGTGCACAAGGCGGTTTCAATAAACTTTTGAAATCCGTGCAAATGGAGACGTGGCACGTGGATCAATCTGCTTGTTAGTAAAAAGGGCGGGATCGTGTGATCGTGTGTCATCCAAAATTAAATGGAATTTCTATGTGTCATTTAATAAGAAAAGGAAAAAGTAAATTTTAATGACACATCAGCTAAGAGCAATTTTCAGTCGAAATAAGTAAAGGAACTCAGTCATTAAAACAAATGAATTTGTTGAGAGAAGCTTACACAATGACTAGCACTAGATTAGTCGTTAACTGTAGTGGAAGTTCCCCCTTAAATGGATGATTGGTTCTCCTTCAGCTACTAATTTGTCGACTGTTGCTGCACGTTTTTCTCTTGTTTCATCATTCTTCTGAACTGAAGTGTTTCTTCATGAATCACTTCTTCAAATACTTCTGACGTCCCTTTGAAGTCTATCTCTGTTTCCTCAAGACGTGGCAGAAGTTCTTATTTCGGAGACTGAAGCAGATTCAGTCTGTTGATCAGTCTGCGCTCTTGAACATTTCTTCTATCAACTTCGTCTTCGTCTGATATATAGCGCATGATGATCCTTCGAGCATCTTGCACATGATTGATCTCTCTGATGATCTGTCTGTGCTCCCTAAGGAGATTTTCAAATCTCGTTCTTAGGTCTTGATACTCTTGTCGAATTTGATCATATCTGTTTGTTCCTTCTAACTGTGAGTGGGTTGGACTTTGATTTTCTTCTGAAAAGATGATTCTGTCGTCGTGGTCAGAATCCAATGTCCCAATCTCAAGTCCGTTGACTCCTCGAAAGTATGTATGAACATAATCGCTGGATGAGTCTTTCTTGATCCTGTTCATGATAAGAGAAAGAGAAGAAATACAGGGAACAAGAAGGAAACACAGAACATGGAGTCTTAAGAAAAATCTTAAGAGGAATTTGATCAAAGAAAATTACCCTCAGTAGGATCTAGTTTAGTTAGAACCTAATCAGAAACAGAATGTTCTTGCGAACAACCTGCTCTGATACCAATTGTTAGGTAGTGCATGGGGGGGGGGGGGAATACACCTATGGACTATTTTTCTCCTCTAAAAATAGAGGGATCTCAAGATAGAGATCAAAACGAAACTTTACAAGCAAACAAAGACACCTGTTAAAAGAAAGGAGCTTTGACCAAACAGGGTTGACGATTGATACTGAAAAACTCTTCAGTAAGGAGTTATCAGTTAAGTTACTGGAACTTAACTGATGCACGTAAAAGCTTCAGTCGAGTTTGCTAAAACAGAGATGATATCACTCTTCCTGACTATCAGATGATAGATCAGACAGACTGATATCATACGCAGCGGAAATAACTTTGTTTAGTAATAGCTTCGGTTGAGCATGTTGTTAGTCTTAGGTTTCTCTTTGCAGTCAATCAAAATTCTGTTTATCAAATGAATGAACACAAGTAAGAATGTAAAATTGAAAGCTGTAAATAACACAGAGACTTTTACGTGGTTCGGAAAACACTTCCTACATCCACGGTCGGTTGATCAGACCAACAATCCACTCCGTAAGTGCTTAACTGGTGCACTGCAAACCGAACCGTGTGCTTGCCGAGTGCACACAACCATACCACTGAAGATTCCACTCTTCAGTACCAACACTTCGCTCGCGTTGGATTTCTCACTCCTAGCACAACCCGCGCTAGGATATCACGGAGTCAGAGTACCTTCCTGAACTCCTTTACCACTCAAACACTCGATTCTATCTCTCGAAAGGAGGTTTGAAAACTTGTCAACTATACTTCAAAGAACAAGTTCTTTGGAGCAAGTTTGACCTAGGCTTCTGGGTAAACAGAGGTTTGCCTAAGGTCTAAGAGAATGTGTGTAATCAGCAGTGACTGATTTTTGGCTTTGGAATTCTCTTCTTCGATTCAAGATTTGGGGAGGTTAAGCTTTTGGCTGAGAAACTATTTTGGCAGAGTTTCAGCTTATGTCGTTGAATCAGTGAAGATTGAAGTGATCCTCAAGCGCTATTTATAGGAGAAGTCTTGAATAGATCCGTTGGCGGAGAACGTCTTCAAGATTTCTTCCGTTGGAGAGCTTTTCGAATTTGGGCTGAGGCTTCAATCTTCGACGTTCCTTGTTTGGTGGGAACGACTATGTTGAAGAGCAGGAGATGCGACGTCTCTGATAAAATAGCCACCAAATAGGAATGACCTCTGCAGAGAGGGATGATCTTGAGATCTCTGCATTTAATGCGGTTGTACTTTTGGAGTACGTGGATTCCTTTGAACGTTGGAAGTTCAATCCGAGGAAGAATGTTTAACTGATACTTGACTTTAGTATCTGTCCGCTGAGTCCACGCGGCACACATTAAGTAATCAGTTCCGAACTGATTCTTCAACTGATACTTCAGTTGGTATTTTTAGTCTTCAGTCTTCAATCCTTCGTCCTTCAGTCTTCAGTCTTCAGAACCGCAAGCTAAACTAGAAACGAACTCTAACACTTGAGTTCAAACAGTTTTAGTCTATTACAATTAAGACCTATGGATTTTTGGTATCATCAAAACAAGGATTAGGATATTCCATAAAGTTCCCAACATATGTTGATGATATTATTTTCGGATCCAAATCCGAACGGATGTGTAAGAAGTTTGCTGAAATTATAACGAATAAATTCCAGATGTCAATGATGGGAGAAATGAATTTCTTTCTGGGATTACATGTAAAGAAAACTAAAGAAGGGATACTGATCAATCAGTCAAAGTATGCTAAGGAACTGATCAACAAGTTTGGAGTTCAAAATATGAAGACAATGAAGATTCCGATGAACACCAATAGGAAAGCAGATCCAGGAACTGAAGGGAAATCCGTCTCTTCAACAAAGTATTGAGAAAGAATAGAATCTCTACTATATCTTACTACAAGCAGACCAGACATAGCCTTTACAGTCGGAGTATGTGCGAGATATCAGTCAGATCCTAAGGAAGCTCATATGGACGCTGCAAAACGCATTCTAAGATATCGTAAAGGTACACCCAATGTAGGCCTATGGTATCTAGCTGACGATAACTTCAAGCTATCTGGGCACTCGGATTCAGATTTTGCAGGATGCAAAATTGATCGGAAATCAACTTTCGACACCTGTCAATTCCTAGGCAACAAGTTAATTTTGTGGTTTTCAAAGAAGCAGACAATGAGCCCATTTTTCGTGCTCTTTTTAGGTTTAGATCGAGTCTTTTTGCATATTTTTTTGTGTGTTTGTGCTTGAGAGGGCATGTTTTGGGCACAGGAGTGTGCAGAAGGCATAAGGAGGAAACGAGCTTCATTCCGTGAAAGAGGCAAGTACCCGACTTCAGACAGAGGTACAACCCATGTTGTGCCCATATCGAGTACCGCGCGAGATCGGGTCATGTTTGGGCGGAAGGCCTAGATGGAAGTCACATGAGCAGAAGACGAGGGAATGAAGGCAAAGGAAATGAGGCCAAGATAGAAGTTTGTATGTGGGCACAACTGGAGTGAACAGGCACAGGCGGGAGAATCTGCCCCTCGGGTTCAGAAAAGAAAGAAATCCACTTACCTTCCCAACCGAGATTCATTGCCATGACCGGAGGCCATGCACATCCTAGGGCACGCCATGGAAGGAAAGAACCAACCATGAAACTATATCCCAACCGCCGCCTGTTCTGGGCCAAGCCCTAGCCCATGCCTTCTCTATAAATATGGATGCACCTGCCCAGAACAGAGAGTTCGAAAGTTCAGCAACCTCAAGCTTCTCGGAGAGCTCCGGCGGTGTATTGATCCAGGCCGACCCCCTACGCGGCCACTTTCCTTTTAATTTGTGTCTTGGTTTTCTGTTCATATGTTGAGGGACTGTGAGGCAGATACACGGCCACAGGCTATTTTACTTTTCAGTTTTATATTTTGTTTGTCTATGCTCGGAGTTGGTGCCGGCAAGTACTTTGTTTAATTTCTACCCAGATAATTTCTATTCAAGTATGTTTCTTTCCTTTACTTGCTTTGTCTTTATTTTTATGTTTATGAGTAGCTAGGTTCTAATACCCGGTATGGGCTAGTTAAGGTTGATATGGGATAACAATAATTTATGAGGTCAAAACGGGCACAAGATTTGGGCAGTCACATTCCCGAAGCATTTGGCCTGATGCCAATACAACTTGGGCAAACCTAGGGCTTTATCCGGCCGATACTGTTATAGGCAGGACCAAGTTACAAGCAACAAGTGGACTAAAGTTAGGAGGAATCTGACTCCACAACAAATATGGTAAAGGTGGTCGTATGTCTTCGGACATGCTTATGGTCATTTGGGTCCGCCAGGCGCGGATGAGGATGGGGTAGGATGCGCACATGACACCTTAAATGGGCCCATCCTATTGACTAATGTCCATAACCAAAGATGTGAACGCATAATGACAATCCTTGAACCTATGACCGAAAGAATTATTCCATATCACACCGAGACTATGCCCAGACTAGGTCCTTTCTATTACTGATTATTTTATTGTGTCTTATTTTCTGCATTAAAATTCTTCCCATAGATAGATTTCAATTCTGTTTTGGCCACAAATTGGCGAGTGAAGTCTTTGCACAGAGACGGACCACCCTATAAAAACTTGTGACACGAGTACGAGAATACACCGATTCCCTATGGGTTCGACCCTATTACTTGCCATTAAACTAACCTTAATTGCAGGGCATAGGAAAATATAAATATCATTTGCCTGAAGTCTCAACGACGAGCTTCGGCAAATTGGTGCTATTGTCAGGGAATCGACATTCCAGTATTTTTGTACTCTCTTTTTATTTCGGTTATGCCCTTGTATGTTCGTACCTAACCCTGCAGGAGAACATAGAGATTTGTGGTTCGATCCTGAGATCGAGGCGAACGTAAGGCGCAGGCTACGAGAACTAAGACGTCGAGGCAGAGGCAAGGAACAAAGAGGAGCAACCCGTGCCCTGTTCAGACCAAGGCAGACCGATATGGCAGAAGTAAATGGAGGTGGAGATGCATCGGAGCAGATCCTTAGGGAAATGATGTTCCCTAACAACATGAACCTGAGACCGTTGGGCATAACTTTGCCCACAATCACTAACAATTGGGAGTTAGGACACTTCTTCATATAGATTCTGCCCAAGTTTAGTGATATGCCCGGAGAGGATCCTTAGAGGCATTTGCAAGACTTTGAGATGGTGTGCGGCACAGTCAGAGCTACTAGAAACAAGGCAGAATATATCTGCCTCATCTCGTTCTCATTCTCCCTACAGAATGGTGCAAGGGAATGGTTATACACTTTACCCACAGGGAGTGTCACTTCATGGCAGGTGATGCAGCAGAAATTCTTAGAGAAGTACTTCCCTGCTTCAAGGATTCAAAATGCTAGGAAGAGGATAAGCACCATACAGATGGGCATAGGGAAGACAATCTATGACTATTGGGGCAGATTCAAGCAAATGTTAGCCAAATGCCCACAGCATAAGATCTCTGACCAGGACCTTATCCAATACTTTGTAAATGGATTGGAGGCAAATGAGATGCTATTGGTCAATGCGGCGTGTGGAGGATCTATACTTAACAAATTGTCCAGTGAAGCTTTCAAGCATTTTGCAAAAATGGCGGAGGAATTCCGAGAAGATGGAGCGGTTATGCCCAGAGGAAGCACAATTGTGCCCCAGAACCAGAACAACAACTCAAAGGTGGAGGAGTTGTGTAATGCAGTGAAACAAATGGTGGAGATGATGAAGCCCACAATCAAGAAGCCCATCAAAGCATGTCAGTTTTTCCCTGACCCCAATCATATGACGGACCAGTGCCCTACCATGTTCGAAGAAGAACAAGTTGACGCCTTTGGGCATAACAACAACAACAACAACAACAACGGAGGGAACTATGGGCAGAAGCAGCGATATGACCAGAATGGTCAAGAATACCACCAACCATGGAGAAACCATAAGAACCTAAGGTACGAGGGTAACCACTACCTTGCCCCCAATCAACAACAGAATCAGCAACAAAATCTGGGCAAAGCTCCTACGATGTATGCCATGTTCAAATGCATGCAAGAGACCCAGATGAGTGTGGCCAAGATCTTACAAGATAATGAGAAGTTCAAGCTTGAGACCAGATGAGCCATACATAATCTGAACACTCAAATGACCTACATGCAGCAGAACTTTGCCCAAATGAATGCCAACAAGAACAATAGAGAGTTTCCCCCACAGATCATGGTACCTAACAACAAAGCACATGTGAATGCAGTCAACCTGAGAAGTGGCAAAACTTTACTTGAAGTAGTGCATATGCCTGAAGAAGATTCTGCACCCACAGACGCTAAAGAGAGGGTGGATGAGGAGATAGAGATGGAGAAACCACCCCAACCTGCCCCAGAATAGAAAAAGAAGAAGGATGTGCCCAAAGCCGAAGAGAAATCCAAGGTGGTCATCAAATCCCCCTTCCCAGACTGACTGGCCAAGAACCGTGAGGCAGAGGAAATGAGTAGCCTGCTCCAGATGCTCCAAAAAGTGGAGGTCAATATCCCCTTACTCACAACATTGCGCACTATGCCCAAATGGGCCAAATTTCTCAAGAAAATCTATACCAAGAAGGTCATGTATACGAACGATGCGAAGTTTTATGTGGGAGAGTATGTGTCAACTGTACTAAAGAGGGATATGCCCATAAAATACGAAGATCCGCGGATGTTCTACATACCATGCATCATTGGAGATACAAGGATAGAGCAAGTCATGCTGGACCTGGGCGCATCAATCAATGTTATACCTTTGACCATATACCATTGAGGGCATAAGACCACTCAAACCCGCACAAGTGGTGATCCAATTGGTGGACAGGTCAAGTGTGTACCATGAGGGCATAGTGGAGGGTTCCGGTGGCTGCAAGGGTCGGATTCGCGCCGGAAGACGGCGCTCCATCGGTGTGTGTTGGACGGGAGAGGGAGATGGTGGCCTCGGCTTGCGGGATGGGCGCTTCTTCTTCTTAGGGGCCATGGTGGCCTGAACTTGCAGAGGTGGGCGGCAGGAGATGGTCGGAAAAGGTGAAGGCTCGCGCCGGCAGACGGCGCGCCCTCGGCGGTGTCGCGTGGAGGCGAAAACTGGTCAATTAAGTCCACCTAGCTCAATTATTCTGATCATTGATGCTAAAATAACTTTAAATCATGCAAACAAACCAGTTATAATCACCGAAGACGCTTCTGACGTGATCTTATTTCTCCTTAATTATTCGGTAACCAGGAAGACACTTCACTAATTACTACCCTAATCGACTGACAACCGTAAGAGACGCTCTATAGGTTTAATGAGCCAACAGCATTAATATCTAGAGAAACCCGATTCAAAACCAATAAACTCTGACGCAGGATTATTGAATTAAGACTGCTTTTCCCTTGACACTGATGTGTCAATTTACCACTAATCAAACCTAAACCACAATTACGGATGGCCGGTTCAATTGGCTATATAATTAATTCTAACCCAATAAATATTTGCAACTATCTAATGGATTAAAATAATTAATATCATTAAACATGGAGAATCGCAGATGCAAGCATAAAATAAAGTATAAGAACAATTAGATCTCACCGAATAATTTTGCTAGTGCTTCCCTAATCGTTGCCGGAATAAACGAATTTAGCTAGAAAACATAATTAAATAACACAAGAAATAAATAAATTAATTGCAAAGAATAATGAAAGAAATAAAAGAAACTTGAATTAATCTCCAAAACTTGCGTCCACAATGCTCCAAAGTTGCGGCTGCAATGTATGATTCAAGTAAATGCTAACTCCTAATATATATATAACTAAGGAAATAAATAAAACTAACCTAATCTCCTACTAACTAAAGTGGCGTGAAAGCCTTGGACAAATAAAGCCCACTAAAAATAAACTAATCTAATCTAATATACTAAGGCCATGTTTGATATCTAAGTTGAGATAAAGGTTGATAAATAAAACCTAGTTAAAATAATATGAATTGGGTGAAATTAATAATGTATTTTAGTGTTTTGATAGATCAAGATTAAAATCTAGATAACATGAATTAGGTGTTTGATAATTTAGATTAAAATTTAGATTAAATACTGAAATTACTATTTTAACCTTCTATTAGATTAATTGAAAATTTTAAATTGAAGAATAAAACAAAGTTTGGTAGAATTGTAGTAGCCTGCTACAGAATTTTTCGGTGTCTTCACTCTTCAACCCCAACCACCCTACGCCCCCCACCTAATGGCGTAGCACCGCCTTCCTCCCTCGAGCGCCGCTCCGCCCCACCGCCAAAAATAAGTATCATCCGACTGCTGATATGACCAATTTAGCTAAGAGGCAAGAAAATGTTTTCCCATAAATTCATACATAAACGATGATGCATCCATAAATATCATCCGAATAGATCCGAAATCAAATCTGGGTTTGCCGGAAAGTTGGCTCATTTGGTGGCTAACATTACCAAAACTGGATCTTGGTTTGCGGGAAAAGTGCCTCATTTGGATTTGGTGTCTGATATTACGAGAATTGGATCTGGGAATAGGAAATGAGTGAAAATGTAGAGAAGCAATGTCAAAAGTTGAAGGAAATATATGATCATTCGACTCCTGTTTGTGGCGGCTTTCACTGCTGCTCGCCGGAGTAGAGTTGGACCTTGGGGACTATTTAGGGAGAGGCGGCGGTACCGTCGCCAAGGGAAGAGGCAGCGCAGGGTGCTCTGTCGACCTGTAGAAGACGAGAGAGAGAGGAGAGGGAAGTCGAGGGAGAAGGGACAACTGGTGGTTGCTCTCGCCGGGAAGAGGGCGGTGCCGCCTGTGCGTGTGAGTGGTTCTGACGTGGTGTTGTGTGCGTGATTCTCCAGAGAGAGAAGAAGAAGAAACGAGTAGACGAGCAAGAGAGAGATGAATTGGGGGCAATTTTGTGAAAGAAAATTATACTTGGAACTCCAGCTTAGCTAACCAGGGGGGAGGGTCGGTTGTGTTTCCTTGGTGAAACAGTGATTTAGCCCCGGGCTTAGCCTTTTACATGGGCTTCCTTGATTATTTTACTTGACTGTCAAACATGAATTTTAGCCCATGAAAGGAAGTAATGTAGCCATTACAAGGCTATCAAACTGGGCCTAATAGGGAAAAGTGGCGCATAAGGCCAAAACAAACCAAGTCAGCCCATTAAAATAACTGACTCCACAAAAGTCAAAAACTGCCCAAACTTCTTCTTATTCTCGCCAATTTAGCCTTCAATCCATGCAATCAATCTATGCCCAGGCAGAATCGGCACCGCACGGCAGACGTGCACAGCTTCCCCTTCACACATCTTCACCACTTCAAAACTCTTCTCAAAATCTATAGTTTTCTCCAAAACCTATCAAATACCATCAAAATTCATATAAGACCATAATTCATATCCAAAGACAATATTTAACACGAATTAAACATAGAATCCACACTAAAACCCCCCAAATAAATGCGTATAAATACGCCCAATCATCAGCAACCATCGCTTTCCTTTTCACATATTTGTGATCTCTCTTGGCTTTCAACTCCTTGCGCTCAGACTGCGTTAGTTCAGGGCATTCAGATTGACAGTGCCCTTTCTTCCTGCATCCAAAGCATTCCACATCTTTCAAGTCAAAAGCGGTTGACTTTCTTTCTCCGCTTATGTCGGTGGAATATCTGGACTTGTTTTCTCTTTCTTTTCCTTTGTAGTGCTGCTTGTGGAACTTCCTGTACTTGCGGAACTTAGACTCCATCTTGTTGAATCTTTCAGTCAATAGAGCATATTGACTGAAGAAGTCTTAGGGTTTGAGTTCCGCTGGTTCCTTTGACTGCTTCTTGCTTTCTTTTGCTGAGGCTTTCAGCGCTGCTCCTCTTGAGGTTGATGGACCATCTTCGTCTGATCCTTCAACCTTCTTTGTTCCAAGATTTCTCTGAATGTCGAACTCATTTGCCAAGAGATCAGAGAAAAGCTTGTTTATCGGGAGCCGACTGAATCTTGGCTTGTTCTGATGAGCGACTGAGTAGATTTGCCAATCTCCTCGCGGAAGTGCTCGAAAAATCTTCAGGTTGATTTCTCGTTGTGTGTACTTGTCCTTTGAGATGGATTGAACTTTGTTCAGGATCTGGTTGAATCTGAGTTCTATCTCGTCAACAGATTCATTCTTGAGCATGAGGAAGGAGTCGAATTTTTGACAAGCTATGGACAACTTGTTCTCCTTTATCTCCTCGGATTCGATGCATATTCCTTCAAGAATGTCCCACATCTCCTTTGCAGTTCTGCACTTAATGATCTTGGTGACGTGCTTGTCTGGAACTGTGCCGGAGATGATGCTTTTGGCGAGGTGTTACGGAAATGGAAGAAAAAGAGCAGTTGGAGTCGAATGTGTTTGTTGAAGATGGAGCTGGAGTAGGAAATGCTGCCGAAGAAGGGAATGCGTTGACTATCATTGAGGAGGATTTTATCATGACACGTGTTGAAGAAGGATGAAGTCGTTAAATGCTGAGAAGAAAACGCTTTCTTTATTTTATTTTATCTTTTCAGTTTCGGTTATGTTATGTACATGGGGACCATATAAAAACATGCATGTAAAGGTCTTTTAACCTAGAATGAATATCTGATATCTTCCTACCTCCCTCCTCGCCTCCTTTCTCCTTCTTCTTCCCATCTTCTTCTTCCTCCTCTACTATTGTTAAAGATTGCATTTTTATTACAACAAAACTATATCACACTACACATCAGGCTCGATCTGGGCAGATTCCTTATATTTGGTGTATCAGAGCAAGGTTTCTTTGCTTTTATTTAGCAAAGCTTGTTCGATCATGGCCGACGAGACGCACTTGAAGGAGATGCAAGACGCACAAAAGAAAATGGATCAGTTGTTACAAGCTGAATCAATGCAGAGAACTGTCATCGAGGAAAGACTGAAGGAACTTATTGCGGGGCTAGATCAGAAAGTTGATACTAAGTATGATCAGCTATCGACTATTCTGGGTGAAATCAGACGACAACTACAGAGTTTGGGTCAGAACAAGAAAGGTACGGGATCAATCTTGGGGCCAACTCCTATCCCAATCAGAAAGGAAGGTAGCTTTGCTAGAACTCCTACCTTTACATCTAAACTCAAAAGTGATTATTCATCTCAGTCTGGTTTTAATTCTGGAAATCCTATCCATAGAATTGATTTCCCAAAATTTAATGGCACCAACCCTAGGGGATGGATCCTCAAATGTAACACCTATTTCAAATTAACCTCTGCTATGCTTGATGAAAACATGATCCAATTATATGTTCACAACTTTGAGGGTAAAGCATTACAGTGGTTACAGAACTTTGGTTGTGAAAATCTGTTTGCTCTTACTTGGGAACAATTCATGGATGTGGTGGCTGCTAGGTTTGAGGATTTAAATGAGGGAAAAATAGTGATGGAGTTTAAGAATCTCAAACAAAATGGGACTTATGAGGAATATGTGGAGAAATTTGAAGAACTAAGGGCTTGTCTATTGCTCAGTAACAGTATGAGTTACTCAGAGGAGTACTTTGTGGCAAACTTTATTAGTGGTCTTTCTGAAGAAATGCAGGGGTTTATGCTCCTATTTAAACCCACCACACTGATTGGAGCAATAGAAATGGGATACAAGCAAATAATAACTCTGGAAGCTATTGCTAAAAGAGTAAAGCCACCCCCTAGGAATTTTCAGAGCCAAGGCCTTAATTATAAGAGGCCAGAGGGAGGAACTGTCACTAAGCCTAACACTCAGGGCACTAACAAAACTCCTATCAAGCTACTCACAGCTGCAGAGATGGCAGCTAGGAAAGAGAAGGGCCTATGTTTTAATTGTGATGAGAGGTTCTATGTGGGGCACAAATGTAAACACAAAATGTTTTATATGGAAATGACTGAGGAACAGGAACTAGCCTACCTGCAGCATGAAGAGGCTGATGAAGAAAAAAACTGGAATATCAGGAACCTATGGAAGAAGTTCATATCAATATGCACTCCATGGTGGGAAACACCAACTCAAGGACAATGAGAGTTATTGGGAATGTGGGAGATAACCAGATCAGAATTCTCATGGACACTGGCAGCACTTTGAGTTTTCTACAAGAGAAGTTTGCTAAAAGAATTGGTGTCAAACTGGAAACTGATGTACCTATTTTAATCAAAGTAGCTAATGGGCAAAAGTTAGTCAGCAAGTTGAGGGCTGAGAACTTATCTTGGGTGGTGCAAGGGTATGAATTCACTTACTCACCCAGAATATTGGCCAGTGAGGGATATGAGTTGATACTTGGGAGTGATTGGCTAGAGTTTTGCTCCCCTATTGTACTGGATTATAAAAAGATGACTTTCACAGTACATGAGGGTACCCAGAGGATTAAATTAAGGGCAGAAACTGATCATTCCCGATTCCAAGAAATTTCAACCCAAGGCTTATACCATATGGTGCATAACAATCTGGAGGAAGTTGAGGAAATGTACCTAATATACTGCCACCAGATTACACAGGAAAAGCAACCCATAGCATCTGAGCTGGAACTGTTACTTGAAGAGTTCCAAGATATTTTTGCCGAGCCACAAGGTCTTCCTCTTGCAAGAGCAATTGAACATCAAATTACCCTCAAGGATGGGAGTATACCAAAACACATGTATCCTTACAGAACTTCCCACAGTAACAAGGATGAAATTGAAAGAGCTGTACAAGAAATGTTTGAAGCGGGCATCATTCAACATAGCAAGAGCCCTTTTGCGTCACCTGTGATATTGGTAAAGAAAAAAGATGGGTCATGGAGGATGTGTGTTGATTATAGGTACCTCAACTCTCTCACTGTGAAGCATGATTTCCCTATACCTCTGATTGATGAGTTACTAGATGAATTACATGGTGCTCAATACTTTTCAAAACTGGATCTAAGGTCTGGGTATTTTCAAATACAAATGAAGAAGTCAGATAGGTACCTTACAGCTTTTAGTACACATCATGGCCACTTTGAGTATTTGGTTATGCCTTTTGGATTGTGCAATGCCCCAGCCACTTTCCAATCACTCATGAACCAAGTGTTTCAAACTTATTTGAGGAAGTTTGTTTTGGTGTTTTTTGATGATATTTTGCTGTATAGCAAATCACCTGAGGAGCATCTGTTACACTTGAGAACAGTCTTATCTACACTCAGGAAGCATACTCTTTTTGCCAAAAGAAGTAAGTGTCAGTTCTTACAAAAATAAATAGAGTATTTGGGGCACATTATCGCTGGGAGTGGAGTATCTACTGACCCTAGCAAAATTGAGAGCATGGTGAACTGGCCTATACCAATGAATGTCAAACAACTCAGGGGCTTCTTGGGGTTAACGGGGTATTACAGGAAGTTCATTAAGAACTATGGTGTGATTAGTAAACCACTAACTGATCTTCTCAAGAAGGATTGTTTCCGGTGGTCACTTGAAGCAGAACAAGCCTTTTCTGCCCTCAAGGTTGCTATGACTACAGCACCAGTTCTAGCTCTGCCTGGTTTTACCAAAAAATTTGTACTGGAGACGGATGCTAGTGGCATTGGAGTGGGGGCTGTGCTGCTCCAGGACAAGAGGCCTATAGCATTTATGAGTAAATCTCTAGGTCCAAGGAACCAGGCTCTATCTGTGTATGAAAGGGAATTCTTAGCTGTAATATTAGCAGTCCAAAAGTGGAGATCTTATTTGCAAGGTCATAAGTTTATAATCCGTACTGATCAGCAAGCTCTCAGGCACCTGTTGGATCAAAAGGTGATGAACCCAATCCAACAAAAGTGGATAACTAAGCTGCTAGGCTTGGACTATGAAATACAGTATAACAGAGGAGTGGAAAATAAGGCATCAGACGCATTATCAAGGTACCCGGGGGCAACAGAACACACATTTGAAATTTCTACTGTAGTGCCCACTTGGATGTTGCAGGTTAAACAAAGCTATGTTGGAGACTCACACTTCACAAAGGTTATTACTGCTAAACTTGTGGATCCATCAGTATATCCTGAATTTCAGGTAGAAGCTGGAATAATCAAGTATAAAGGCAGGGTGGTCATTGGTTCTTCAGATGACTTAAGGAGAACTATACTAGCTGAAGTGCATAATTCTGCCTTTGGGGGACATTCAGGAGTCCAAGGTACTTACTCCAGACTTAAAACATTCTTCTTTTGGCCTCAGATGAGGAGAGATGTTGAGATCTGGGTTAAGGAGTGTGATGTTTGTCAGAGGAATAAACCGGATTTGTCCTGTTACCCAGGTTTACTTCAACCCCTGGCTATTCCAGATAAGTTTTGGACCCATATATCCATGGATTTCATAGAAGGTTTACCTAAATCTGCTGGAAAAGATGTTATATTGGTGGTTGTTGATAGGTTGAGCAAATATGCTCACTTCATTCCTCTTGCCCACCCCTTTACAGCCCAAAGTGTAGCTCGAGTATTCATGGATCAAGTCTATAAACTGAAGGAACCATATTTTGATATATGATTCACGTGCCCGTGACCCATTTCGGATATCAAACGAATACATACAAAAACCATGTGCCTAAAGCAAGAGGATGGAATCTTACTTGCAAATCCGGCAATGATCGACTCCTGTGTTGATCTTCCAACTTGTTCCCACGGCAAGACTTGACGTTGGGTGGCAACGATCTTCAAGTCCTCTCCTTTTCCTATGGAAACGCGCCGGCTCACTTTCTGTGTTCTCACAGATTTCTCTCTATTTTACCTCATGTAATGTCACAAGTAAATTAGAATTAGGGTTGTACCTATTATTTATACTGGGTATTAAAACCCTAAATAATAAGCCCATCATCTAATTAAACTAAAACAAAGCCCAAAGGCTTAAGTGAGAAATAGATGGACGGACGCCCCATATGGAGTTAAGCCTTTATTGGGCCAAGCGGGGATCTACTAGCTTGAATAAAGTTTGGCCTCCCAGTGCTCGATTTTCCTATTCAGCCCAGAATAAAATCGAGACACAAGTATTAATTTATTCCACTAGAAAATTAATACTGAATTACCTATTTATTCTTTAGGTGAGTCGGGGCTAGTATTAGACTTAATTAATCCCCGTGTTTAAGATATCCAATATCCATTAATTAATTAATTCCTCTGACGATCAATTAATTAATTAATTAATCGTTTAATTATAAACGACATCTCGAGTGCTACCACTTAAACTTATTATCGTATCGGAACTAATTCCACCTGCAGGGTTTAATACGATAAACTTATTAAGTTCCTCGAGAGGATATTATCATCCTGTTATTAGCAGGACACGGATCCTTATTGCAGTATAATCGCATGTCAAATAATAATTGCTATCACCCAAAGTATCGAGTATATTGAGCTTCAAGAGAACTCTCACCCATGATAAATCAAAGCAATAGTCAATCTATTATTCACACCGATTAATCCAACTAAGGTTAAGACTATTTAAGTCACCGAGATCTTGATTCTTAATTAGTCAGAATATAAGAATTCATCTCACTGTGATCCTGTTCAATACACGAAGGTACTAGCATAAATAAATAGCCAAGACAAACTATTTATCCATTTATGCTACAATCTAAACCAGCAACTCGTCCATAGTTGCCTCGATTGTGAACTCAATTTATATCTCAACTTTTTCCAATTATATGATCTTCTGTGATCTACAACACACCATATAATCTATAGTATGAGATAAATTGGACTATAATAGGATTATGCAATAACAATATTTTAGATAGAAGAATCACAGTGAACTAAGGAATCAATGTATACAAGCATAAAGTCTTGCTTTCAGTATACAACCCTTCATAAACT
Source organism: Salvia miltiorrhiza (assembly GCF_028751815.1). NCBI lineage: Eukaryota > Viridiplantae > Streptophyta > Magnoliopsida > Lamiales > Lamiaceae > Salvia > Salvia miltiorrhiza. The sequence continues at coordinate 24,109,474 of NC_080389.1, read as the reverse complement.
ACATGGTCCACCGGTCAGTATTGTATCTGACAGGGACAAGGTCTTCACAAGCAGTTTTTGGAGGGAGTTGTTCAAGATTATGGGCACCAAGCTTGACATGTCCACTGCCTACCATCCCCAATCTGATGGGCAAACAGAGCGAGTGAATCAATGTTTGGAAAATTATTTGAGGTGTATGACTGGATCTAATCCCAAGCATTGGGTGAAATGGTTGTCATTAGCCGAGTATTGGTACAATACTAATTATCATAGCAGCCTCAAGTGTTCACCTTACCAAGCTCTCTATGGATGCCCACCACCACACACGGGGTTCAGTGCTTATGTCAATTCACTTAATCAAGAGGTCAAAGATTGGCTAGTACAGAGGCAGTCAGCCATACACATACTGAAAGGAAATTTACAGCAAGCACAAGCAAGGATGAAATTTTTTGCGGATCAGAAGAGGAGTGAGCGCAATTTTGAGGTGGGAGAGCTAGTTTACCTCAAGCTGCAACCTTACCGGCAAGCCTCCGTTGCTCTGCGCCGAAATTTAAAGTTGGCGGCAAAATACTATGGGCCCTATGAGATTCTTGAAAAAATTGGTTCAGTAGCATACAAGCTAGATCTCCCAGCAACCTCTCGCATCCACCCGGAGTTCCATGTCTCCCTTTTAAAGAGGTGTATTGGTAAAGCTATTGTACCTTCCCAGGAGCTGCCGAATATTGATGCTGAGGGGCACTTCAAGCTGATTCCCAGTGCCATTATTGGTGAACGGATAATTACTCGCCATGGGAAAGAAGTGCTTCAATTCCTGGTACAGTGGTCTAAGGATGATGCTAGCTCATCAAGCTGGGAAGATTTGAAGCCAATCCTTCGCAAATTTCCAGATCTGGATCCTCGAGGACAAGGATCTCAAAATGGGGGGAGTATTGTTACGGAAATGGAAGAAAAAGAGCAGTTGGAGTCGAATGTGTTTGTTGAAGATGGAGCTGGAGTAGGAAATGCTGCCGAAGAAGGGAATGCGTTGACTATCATTGAGGAGGATTTTATCATGACACGTGTTGAAGAATGATGAAGTCGTTAAATGCTGAGAAGAAAACGCTTTCTTTATTTTATTTTATCTTTTCAGTTTCGGTTATGTTACGTACATGGGGACCATATAAAAACATGCATGTAAAGGTCTTTTAACCTAGAATGAATATCTGATATCTTCCTACCTCCCTCCTCGCCTCCTTTCTCCTTCTTCTTCCCATCTTCTTCTTCCTCCTCTACTATTGTTAAAGATTGCATTTTTATTACAACAAAACTATATCACACTACACATCAGGCTCGATCTGGGCAGATTCCTTACACGAGGTTGTCGAGTTCATCTTGCTTCCTTTCTTCTGTGGTGAAGTCTGCCTTTGGCTTGATCTGGACATCATCAAATGGATCTCTAGATGGTTCTAGAGGAATTCTTCTGACAATCTCAGTGATGATGATGGGTCCATTGGTGATGACTGCCCACATTCGGCAATGCTGGGCGGTGAGGAAGCTTTCAAGCCGAAACTTCCATATGTCGTATTTTTCAATACTAAACATATATAGGTAGTGAGGATACTCTGCTGTGGTTAGTCTCCATATAAAAAGAGAGAACAAAAAACAATAGATAAGAAAAGCAGTAATTGGGAAGAAAAATAATAAAAGATGCCCAACTTCTTCATCAATTGGGTTTCATAAAACACACGCAAAGTGTTCTCCACCCCGTAGAAGTTCAGAACGATATGAATAGCCGGGGCACGCCGAATGGCTGAAGGAGCAAGCTGAAAAAATGGGACACCAAAATAATTACAAACCTCAATCAGAAATTGAGGACGAGACAATCGTGACCCCGCTTTTAGCTGGGCCTCCCACAAAGGGATGAAAGAAGGTTGAAGGTTTTCGTCATCAGGTTTCTCGAAGGAACGAGACTGAATGTGTAAAATAAAATTACGGTGGGGAAAACAAAGTATTTTGGCAAAGGTGGCTAGGTCTTGTTCATGTAGAATGAGGAAGATCGCGACAGTCCATGCGGGTATCAGGGACTTTAGGAGCCATGAATATAAATATCGAAGAAAGGTGGAGAGGGTACCTGGTAAAATGAAGCTACGTCGAAAAACGTACAGCTCGGTGGAAACACGAGAGGCGGAGAAAAGAAAGAGAGTCGGAGAAGGAAGAGGTTCGAAGAGGGAAATTGTGAAAATTCAAATAAAGCAGTAAAAACACTTTTATGAGAAATTGCGGCAAAATGGACGGCTAAACTAGCAACGTTTGCAACTAAGATAAGCGCGAATAAAGTATGCGCGTGAGAAGGCGAACAGTTGCCACGCACAACGACGTGGTGGGACACGTGGCATGAAATGGACGCAGTTTTACTTCACAGAGAAGACTGTTTCTGCTATAGGGTTTCAACCTTGCCAAATTTTCCCAAGAAGAAAGTAATGTTGTTAAGAGAATACCAACGTTGCGGTTATGAGAGGCACGCCCCTTCACAAAGACATGTTTGCTAGAAAGCATAAAGTGCCAGAAGATAAGTTCATCAGCCATGTTACCATGGTCTCAACCTTGCCACCTGAAGTTCTCTAGTCCAGCTAAAACACCTAACTTGTCGTGTATTGACTAGACTAGGAGATGAAGGAGCTGATGAGGATAAAATATGCATTTTTGGAAGAGCGGAAAAATACAACAAATGAGAAAAAGAATTCCCAACAAACAGCGCTGTTTTCAACAGAATAGGCCTGATTTCGCGGGTTTAGCTCTATCCAAAATAATCCTCTATGCCCATTCAACTCAAGATCAAGATCAAAATTATAATGAAAATGCGAGATAAACATGAAGAGTTATAATTCAATTATAAGTCAAATAGGACTCATTTTCCTACTATGATTCTTAGTATTTTGCTTCTAAATACATGTAAAACCTATTGTAAAATCATCATTCACATATTCTTAATTACTCAAAGACTTACGCTATATTCAATATATAAGTTCACGTGTTTCCACCTTGTTCTCGTGTTTTTTTGCTTTCTGTCATAGGTGACATTTTTGGGCACAACAAGTAGAATGATCAAACAATTCACTCAACAATCTGTAGAAAAGCAGAAATGCAGCGGAGAAGTAAAGCACGCACAATGGATTGTTTTTATATTGCAATATTAATTAATTGCAGTTGTATGTTCAATATAAAAATTCCTTTTACAATGAAGATACACGAACCACTCAATATAATCCATCTAATTGAGTGGAGTTCTTTTTATACTGCAATGTTAATTAAGTGTAGAGGATATTTTAATCTAATCCCTTTTATTTTATTTTATTTTTCATTGTTGTCAATCTATTATATTTATTTTTAAAAATTTAAATTTACCTTTGTGTTGTGTGTTTTGTTTTAAATAGAAAAAAGATCTTTACTACTATTTGCTAATGATATTATATAAGATTTATAAAAATAATTTATTTATTTTTATATGAATAAAAAATATCTATCGCACTACTAATTTTTAGTAAATTATAAAGAACAAATGTGAAAATTAAATGTAATGAAATGCAAATAAATATTTAATGTATTGAAAATAGGTGGAAAGTGGGTCCACAATGATGTCAATAAAAATATTAGGATGATAGCAACAATAAACCCGAACCCGCAAAAGTAACTTTAACAACGCCACCTCAGTGTCACATCAAAAGATTAAATCCACCAACTTTTATAAACTTATATTTGTAACAATGAATTTAGAAAAGTAACTTTTGCACAAGTCCCGTCATATTACTATATATTTATATATTCATTCATGTATTCATTATATTTATTTTTTAAAATTTAAATTTACTTTTGTGTTGTATGTTATGTTTTAAATAAATAAAAAAGTTCTTTATTACTACTCCCTCCGTCCGCCAAGATTATGTCACAATTACTATATCGGGCGTCCGCCAAGATTATGCCACTTTCCTTTTATGGCAATGGTCACACCACCCTCTTTAATATTTTATCCTTACTAACACTCTTTATTTACAAAAAAACACTCAAAATTCAATCTCAACCACTCATCTCATAAAGTGGTGGGACCCTTTCTCCACTACATCAAAATCATCACCAATTTTATTAAATCTCGTGCCCAAGCAAATTGCGATAATCTTGGCGGACGGAGGGAGTATTTGCTAATGATATTATATGAAACAATGAATGTATTTAAACAATTTTATGAATTATATCTCGTTCAAATTAGGTCCTAAATTAGTACTCTCTCTGTCTCCCAAATATCTTCCTAAGAAAAGATGACACGAATTTTAATAAAAGTTAGTTGTGTATTTGATAAGTGGGGAATGAGTGCCATAAAAAATGAAATTGTAAAAGTATAATAACTAATGAAATTATTTAAAAAAAAATTAAAAAAAAATTGAGAGACGAATCGAAAAAAAAGAAAAAAAAAAAAGAGGAAAATTAGGACCTAGCTTGAACGAGATATAATTCATAAATCCCATCGGTCTATCTTTCTTAGACATCAAATCCACGTATCAAGCTTTCTTTCAAAAGTACTCAGCAGTTTACAGTGTTAAATCCCATCGGTCTATATCTTTCTTCAGAAGGCATTTATTTATTCTTCTTTCTTTTCAAATTCTACCTCGTTCTTTTTACTTCATTTTTTTTTTCTATATACACTTTATTCTAATAAATTTATGTTTAATAAATTTAGAAATGTAATTTGAATTGATACTAAATATCCTTGTTATTCAACATTTTTTAGCTTTATCCTAATCTAATTAAATTATTTAAATATTTCCTTATCTATTTTTTTTTTCCTATTTCCAAATGCTAACAAATTTGTCAACATCAAGATCAGATGGAAAAACCTAGGGGAGATTTGCTTTGATACCTAATTAGCGTTCATCCCGTAAGATATACAGATATTGTATTTTTATATTATCGAATTTTATCATATTAAATAATTTAATGTACGAATAGTGGTTGTATATTTAAAAAAAAAAAATAGAAGGCACAAGAATATTTTTGAGTGAAAATTTAAAATGTCATATTCCTTAACTTATATATAAAAATGCCTTATTTTATAAACATAAGTTTCATATGCCATATTCTTTAAATACCTTTGATGCTGATGGGTGCGGTCAGATGATCTAGCCACCTACCGGTTCTTGACTGATAGTTGTCAAATCGGTCAAATGTACAAGACTTTCACAAAAAACCAAGCAAACTCATCAACATTAAAGGGTAAAATAAGTTTTTCACTTAATTAAATTTATAAAGTAGAATATTTTTAACATACAACATAAGGAATATGACATTTTTGCCCATTCACACAATATTTCTTTGTACATGACATTAAGAGTATCCCCATAAGTGACTTTTCCTCAGCCTAACCTTCAATTAAAATATTTATTTCTCTCTTATTCACATACACAATCCAATAGTCATATTATTTTTACTCTCATTAGTGACACTCACATGATCTAACCTTGATCTTATATTTAATTCCATTAATATTTAAAAATTAATTATAAATATAACTAAGTGGCACCAATGACACTGGTAGTCAACCGATGTCACTCATTTATGTGTCTTTTACATTTATTTTTTAATTTATAAATTTTGTTGAGTAAAATTTTGAAGTAGACAAAATGAAGCATAAAACACAATTTATGGTCACACATTGAAAAAACATAAAATTTGATCATTTTTATTGATTTGGACGTTTTTACCCTTAATAAGGCGGACCGGGTAGGATCAGACACGCGGGTCGCGTGCCGGGTCGGGTTAGACAGTTATGGCACTATTAGTGCCATAAGTGCCAAGATTTTACTTTGGTTTTATTTTGGATTTTCGTTAGCACTTATGGCTAATAGTGCCATAAGTGTCATACGTGCAACAGAAACAACAGTAATAGAATCAAGAAATCATAAACGGATCATTTAAACCCTAAATGAATAATATAAACCCTAAATATAACATCTAAACCGTAAATGGAACATCTAAATCATACGGGGAAGTGTTTAAAATGGTTCTTTTGGCACTTATGGCACTATTAGTGCCATAAGTGCCAACTGAAATCCAAAATAAAACCAAGTAATAAAATGATGCGTATGGCACTTATGGTACTATTAGTGTCATACGTGCAGCGAGCGCTGACTTTTCCCCGCGAGCGCGCAACTCGCCCATAAGCTTCCAGCGGCCGCGCAATCATCCAGCGGTCGCGCAATCACCCCAGCGGCCGAGTAAAAAGGGCAAATTAGGTATACCACCTAATTAATGGCTATATTTTGATGTTTTAAGATTAAGAGCCAAAAATTAATTTTCAATCTTCATTATGGTCATTTGACTACATTGTTTCAATTTTGTTTTATATGGATGACACTCAAGTCACCCTCTTTTACCAATGAGAATGGTCTAAATGAATATAAATATTATTTCATGCCATGTATATATTGTCAATTGAATTTATTAGCAATATCATAATTTTTCTCGTTTTAGTACATTTTTTTTATGAATTACATAAATAAATAATAGATCACATGTCATGCATATGTTGTTCAAAAAACTAGTAAGTAACCCGTTGAAATTCGACGGGATCGATTAAAATATAAATTTATGAAATTATTAATGCATTTTTTGTTTTATGAATTATTTTTCACAAAAATAGAGAATTTAATAAAATTATTTTAATGTAAAAAAAGTTATAATATTTATTTAAAATTGACCTAATTTAAATGTCTTATAAAATATATACGTAAACAGAGTTTTGATCTAAAAAATATTAAAAGAGAAATTGGAACAATTATTTGAAACGTATCTATATTAGATGTCTGTAGTTGGAACCAATAAATAAAAAATAAGAAAAAAAATAAATTAAATAATATCATTAATGACTTAACCTTTAAAAGTTTGAATAAATTATTAAAATGTGTTAATAGGGGAAAGTACCCACCCCCATAATATGTCTATGAAAAATACCCACCCCCTAGTAAGGGGGTGGGTATTTTTCATAGACATATTATGGGGGTGGGTACTTTTAAATTTGCAATTACCTCATAATCTATCGAAAATTTCATCATACAACATGTTAGTTGTTGCGTCTTTTAAATGACCTCTTTTTTTAGTGACTTTTGAGATTGCCACGTAGAATTGTCCATAACTAAGAATAGGTTTCGACAGGTATAATCCTACATTTGAAAGAGATTGTCCATGACTTTTATTTATTGTCGACATAGCAAAACAAACACTCATAGGGAATTGCCTTCTTTGGAACCAAATTGAAAATTTAGTGAAATGCGATGAAATCGTAATCATTCTAGCTATAGAAAACTTATTGCGCTCATTTTTTCCTGAAATGAGTTTCAATTCACTTACGTGTTTCTCAAGTTGAGTTAATATTAGCATGGTGTCATTGCAAAGCTCATTAGATTGATCATATTTTTTAGAAGCGTGATTATGCATTCCTCTTTCAATTTAATCTCACGATTTGGCAATCATTAACACTTGATCGTGTCGAGATATTCAACCGAGAATACCTGTTCATCGAGCTCAATTTGTTCATCTTCTTTGCAAATGCTGTCTGAACTTAGATAAACCATTTCTTTGATAGACATTAGAGATATGACGTAATCATTTATCATATCAATCATCTCATTAATTAGTGGGATTGGGTGCATGTGAGCTGACAAGGTGCAAGTCGGAGCCTATGAGTACTGAGGCGGCTAAGCTGATGCTGAAGGTGGGTTGTCGAAATTGAAAAAAAAAGTTAAGGTGCAGATCCATCCCTGAAGTAGTGAGTGCAATTAAACCCAGACGTTTAACCGCGTTTAACGGCGTTAGAGGTCTGGGTTTAATTGCACCCTTTTCTTGGACTATGAGGAGGTGTTTGCGCTAGAGTCGAGAATGGGGAGATAAATGCTCTAGGGGCCTGTACTTCAAGGGTGGATTTGCACCTTAACCCTAGAATTTATTTTGTTGAAATATTTATATAATGATTATGTAGATATTTAGTTTTTCAATATATCATGACTTTTAGATTTTTAATGGTTTTTAGATATAGAAATTGATTAAAATTTAGAAAAAAAAAATAAGAATGAATGAGAATTGAGGAAAATTAGAATGGAGTGATTATACGATGCCATGTAGGATAGGATTTATTTTGCTTTAATATATATATATATATATATAGGGGAGGGCTAGAATAAAAACACTCTTAAGTGTATAAAATATAAATGATTTCCAGCCCTTAGATCATCAAGATCTACGGTTGATTCGTAATCCTGTTGGATGAATTCGTGGTCCTGAGTTCGAATCCCAAAGGTAGCAAAAAATTATTTTTCACAATTCGTAACCGTGTTTGATGAATTCGTAACCATGTTGGATAAAATTCGTACATTAAAAAACGTTTATATTTATATTTTAAGAAGTGTTTTTACCGTAGCCCTCCCCTATATATACCACATTTGATCTACACAAGCCTAATCTTTTATAGTACTAAGTTCGAAAGCGTACTTTATTCTCGTATTCTACGTAGGAAATAAATCGAGAAAAAATTAATATTTTTTGTTAATTTGAAATAATATTTTTATATTGGAAATATAAGTCCAATACATTAATTGAACTAAAATGAGTTACATGATATCTCTAAACCCTAAAGTCAAGAGAATAAAGTGAAGTCAACCTACGAAGCCTCATCAAGTAAAGGACGAATATTTAATGCTAAAGATTTGACATTTAATGAAGTTCTCGATTTATCTGGAGAAAGGATAACAAAGTACGATTTTACCGAATGTCATTATCCACTTCGTACGATTCTGCAGATATCTGACAACACCCTTCCTTGGGTCAAACAAGAAGAAATCGACGCCAACAACAGGGGATTTGAAGATATTGTCTTCATCTCTAGTGTATAAATACCCTGATGTATCCAACAAAGAGACTACCAGAAATGTTGCGCATTTGAATTTCTAAAACATTCAAGCTCACATTCTTACTTCAGAAGAACTCAGTGTATCTCTGAAGAAAGGAATCCCAAAGTGTTTAAGAGTTTTCTTCTATAATTCTAAACCTAGATCCAAATACATTGAAATAAGTTAGAAAATCACCCATCAAACACCCACCCATTGTAAAAGATAGGTGTTAGGTGTTAGTTGTTAGTTGTTAGACTACTACCATCGGTGACACTTACATGAGTGTCACCGCATAAGACAAAACAAATGGAATTATAATTTAAATGGAAATTGGAGCAAATTGTGTGACTTTGGGCGGTGAACCGCCTTTGAGGCGTGAGAGAGTCACTGCTTATGTGGCACCCTTTCATTGGGTGCCACTTAATTAAATATATAATTTTAAATACTCCCTCCGTCCCATTGGGCTTGTCCCATTTGGTTTCGGCACAGTTATTAAGAAGAGTAGTAGTAGTGTTAAGTGTGTAGATAAAGTAGGAGAGAGAAAGAGAGAGAAGGTGATAAAGTAGGAGAGATAAAGTGATAAAGTGATAAAGTATGAGTGTTATTTATAGAAATGGGACAAGATGGTGGGACAAACAAAAAAGGAATACGGGACAAGATCAATGGGACGGAGGGAGTACTAATTTTTAAGAGTTTATTGTAATATAAAAAAATTAAAATTTAGAAAAAAAAAATCTATATATAGACTTCAAACTTTTTTTCATCAACACCATTTCAATATCCTTATTTTCTCAGCAATCTTTCAGTAGCCTTATTTTTTATTTCCATTTCCTCTTCATTTAGAAGCCATGGATCCAAATGACCCCAATTACTATTAAACTTTTGGATCTTTTTTTCACTCTCAAAATTTTTCAAATCCAGAAGATGTTCAAAATTCTCAGTATTACGAGAATTCTCAATTTTCTCCACACCTCAACCAAATTTCTACCCCTCACGAACATCCCATTTCACAAAATATCACTCGAAATTTATTTCAAGATGTCAAACACCCAAAGAAAAATCAGAAAGCTGCAAAAAATGTAGCTTGGTGCATGAAAGAAGATGTAGCGCTTATGTCTTCTTGGATCCGTGTTAGCGAAGATAAACAAATAGGAAAAATCAAAGAGGGGCGGCGATGTGGGAACGTGTTCAGAAAATGTATCATGAAGCTCAAAAAGAAAATCCAAATGAGATCGGTCCAAGGAATATCGAATCAATGAAAGGTCGTTTTAAACGACTTAATGAAAATGCAAACAAGTGGATTGCTGCTTGCAAAGAAGCAAATGCTAGAAGAAGGAGTGGAATGAGCCAGAAAGATATAGCGATGGAAGCTCACTCAATTTATGAAGCAGGTGGCATTAAATTCCAAGACTTGGTTGTTTTCAATGATGTTATGAGTAAACATCTGAAGTGGAACTTAGCAATCAATGAAGTGGGTGATGATCAAGAAAGTGGTGGCAGCACAAAAAGATCTAAGACTGCTGAAGATGGTGATTACTTTATCCCGTCCAATCCATAAACTCCAACTACTGGCGGATCTACTATGTCTTGTCCTACAGGTAGAGACAAAGCTAAAAGGAAAGGAAAAGGTAAGGCATTGACATCTGAATCTAATGAAATGTATGAACATATTCGTGCATTGAGACTTAGTAGAGATCATGAAAATGAGTTAATGACTGCTAAAATTGAATTGGAACATGGAAAGCTTAAAATGAATTCTCTGAAGATGGAAAAGAAAATGTTGGTCACATTGTTGGCGAAGGACCATTTATCTGCAAAAGAGGAAGAGATGAAAAGCCACCTCATTGCAATTTTATTTCCGAAGTAGTTTTGCTATTATGTAATTTTAATGTATGTTATTTCAATTCTGTATTGCTCTATGTAATTTGTTTGAATTTTCAATCCAACTGTTGAACATGCAAGTGTCTCTAACACTCTTCACGTGGTAGTCCATCACAATTTTCCTGTCATTTCACATCTCGATGTCCATCACACTTTTCCTCCTTTTAACATGCAAATGTCTATCACACATTTTCTGACATTTCACATGCACACTTATTAATCTCTGCCATTTCACATGCAACTTTATGACCCATAAGATTCTTAAAGATTTCACATGCATCCAAATGTCTGAACAATTATAAATGAATGGTTCACATGTACATGTCAGATAACTTAAAATTAAATTTTATCACTACATTTATTTTTCTATATAACATACCTCATATCCAGTACCTAACACATTCTAAAGCCAAAATGTCTTCTTCATCTTCAGATGAATGGGAAGAACGACGTTTTCAACAAAATTGTCAAATTGATCGCATTATTGACGATATGCTCATAAACAATCCCAATCTTATTTTAGGAACTTTGACTCAACCTAAACACTACTCTAGATTGACTCGCAAGAGTACGAGATCTATTGTAACGTGTAAGCTAACCCAAGTCGATCTCACAAGGAAAGTCTTTAAGGGCTTTTAGTAGTATCGTAGGAAAAAGCAATAAAAGAAAGCAGTAAAGAGTTTGATTATTAAACTAAAACTTGGAATTAAAAACTTAAGTAAAAACCGAACTTAAAATTAAACTAGGCGCTAGGCAAGATTTTAAAGAACTTAAATTAAACCTACTTAAGAAATTAAATATTTGTAAATTTAAAGACTTCTAATCTAGGCATAAACTAAAGTGCATAATTTAAATTGCATAATTAAAAAGAAAGTATAAATATGAACGAAAAACATGAACATGATTAAACGAAAGAAATTGAATTTAAATACGAAATACCGTAATTGTCTTGAACGTGTAATTGTGTCACGCAATCACAATCCAATAATAAACTAAAAATTGAATTGAAATCTAACTTAAAGCAATGAATTTGAAAACTATGAAAAATTATGAAAGCAAGTAAATTCCTAAGCTTCGGAGCAGTGCAGCCCTGGATGCTTCTTCACGGCAGAACTCCAAAATTAGGGCAAGAGATTGATATTTTTCAATGAAAAGTATGGCCCTATTTATAGACTTCAAATCTCTCTAGATCGCCATGGAAGTTGCCATGCAAAGTCGGACTCTAAAAGGAATAGAATCGTGCAAAGGAAAGTAAATCCAGATGTGACGCGCGCTCTGAAAATAATCTCCACCCTGGCGGAAATCGCGGCTCTCGCCAGAGGAACGGATGTCGTCAGAGAAATGGACCTCGCCAGAGAAATGGCTATCGCCAGAGAAATGGTGATTTCTCTTGCTAATGATTCCTCTGCATTTATGATTTCTCTGCTCTGCAGCGACAGAGCGCATTTCTCTGCTCTGACTTGGTATCTCTGGTGATGACTTCGCTGCACTGGAGATTGACTTCGCTGCACTGGCTATAGATTTCTCTGGCCTGGCTTTTGATTTCTCTGGCCTGTGATTTCTCTGCCTAGTGATTTCGCTGCTCTGGAGAGCTTGGTTCCGCTGCTCTGGCTTCCGCACGGGGTTTCGTTTCTCTGATGTGCCAGAGTATGCACATAAACACGATTCTTAGCCCAAACTCTCCAAAATTTGCACTCTTCATCTCGAAAACCTAAATCTCCTGCAAAGCATAAAATACACCATAAAACGCACCAATTTCCAGAAGATTTAACTTAAAATATAGCTCATGCAAACCCAAAAAATTAGAACAATTAAGCATAAATCAAACTTCTTCTTTCACCACTAAAAAAAGGTATTGTGATAGGGAACGTGAAGTTGGTGAGCAACGTTTAATGAGTGACTATTTTGTCCCTAATCCAACGTATACTTCGGAGCTCTTCCGGCGTAGATTTCACATGCAGAAATCATTGTTCCTTCGTATAGTGGATGTTGTTACTGCTAATGACAAATATTTTCAACAGAGACCCGATTGCACGGGCAGGCAAGGCCTTTCACCACTACAAAAATGCACTAGAGCTATGAGGGTGTTGGCTTATGGAACCGCAACCGATGCCGTTGATGAATACTTACGGATGAGTTCAACAGTCATGAGGGATGTTGTCATTCATTTCGTAGAAGGTATCATTTCTTACTTTGGTGACACATACCTTAGAAGGCCTAATCAACAAGATTTTCAAAGACTACTCTATGTTGGGGAACAACGTGGTTTCCCCAGCATGATTGGAAGTATTGATTGCATGCATTGGGAATGGAAGAACTGTCCTACTGCCTGGGCTGGTCAATATGCAAGAAGAAGTGGAAAACCAACAATCATATTGGAAGCCGTTGCATCATATGATTTATGGATATGGCATGCGTTCTTTGGAACTCCAGGTTCGTGCAATGATATTAATGTACTTCATCGATCTCCAGTTTTTAGTGATATATTAGAAGGTAGATCACCAAATATAAGTTATGTGGTCAATGGTCGTCAAAATGATAGAGCTTATTATCTCACTGATGGCATATGTCCCTCTTGGGCTGCATTTGTCAAGACAATTTCAAGTCCAGTGCTCCGAAAGCACAAGCTGTTCCCTCAACACCAAGAGGCTGTAAGAAAAAATGTCGATAGAGCCTCCGGAGTTCTACAAGCTCAATTTGCATTTATTCGACGTCCTTGTCTCATTTGGGATAGGATTTTGATGGGAAAAATTATGATGGCCTGTATCATCATGCACAATATGATAGTGGAAGATGAACAAGACACATACCAAAACTATTATGATCCCATAGAATTTTTTGATAGATTTACCTTCAGATTAAGATACATCTATTCACTATTCAACTGACAGAATTGCAAGTTTGTCTAACTACATGATCAACAGGGATCGACTTCGCAATCACGAAGCTCACAAAGCTCTTTAGAAGGACTTAATTGAGCATATATGGGTAAAATTAAAAAAAAAATTAAAAAATAATATTAACGACCAAAAAATTCGGTCTTTAAAAAAAATAAAAAAAATTATTAAAAATATAAACAATAATAAAAAAAATAAAAAATAAAAAAATAGTATTAACGACCGAAAAATTTGGTCTTTAAAAAATATTTAATTTTTTTTATTAAAAAAATTAAAAATACTAATGACCGAAATTTTGACCGTTAAAAATAAAAAAAATATATAAAAATTTTAACGACCGTAAATTCGGTCATTAAAAAAAATAAAATAGTTAAATATTAAAAAAATAGTTAATGACCAAATTTTCGGTCGTTAAAAATTTTTTAAAAAATAAAATAAAAATCGATCGTGAAATGATCCTAAATACGTCGTTAAGGCCGCAAAATTAACGATCGAAATTTTTGGTAGTTAATTTCGGTCGTTATAAGCCTGTTTTCTTGTAGTGTGATGGGGATAGTCCTAGAAGAAAGCCTGTTTTCGGTCGTTAACGATCGAAAATGGAAGGCCAAAACAAACCAGATTGAAGAATTTTATGTGCTGTTTTCTGCCCCCCAAAGTGTCCACCACAATGATCCTCATGGCACATTTTCAACACCTGTTGTTGCTCCTCTGTCGGCACACACCGTCGAATGACATCATCATTTCCAAGCTTGAAAAGGTGAGGAATCTCCCAATAATAGTGCCTGCATTGAGCTAAAAATCTCTTTCTTTCCTGCGATGTCAGCTCAGGCTCTGAGCAGCGCTGAGTTCGGCAAGGCTGGTAGAGGTGATCTCGGCAGAGCTGCTCTTATCAAAGGTTAATGCATATGTATGCTCAAAAGGAAAAGATTCAGGGATGCAATTGCGACTCGACTCTAGCAGATTTTTATCCAATCGGGAAAGGTGGTCAGCTACGTGATTCTCGCTCCCTTTCCTATCCCTGATCTCTACATCAAACTCTTGCAACAGTAAGACCCAACTGATGAGACGAGCTTTAGCCTGAGGTTTAGTCATCAAATATCGAAGTGTAGCATGGTCACTATGGACAATGACCTTAGACCCAATGATGTATGCTCGAAATTTATCTAAGGCAAAGACCACAGCAAGCATCTCTTTTTCAGTAGTGGTGTAATTTACTTGTGCGCTATTCAGAGTTAAACTAGCATAGTAAATCACGCGTAACATCTTATCCACACGCTGACCTAGCACCGCTCCTACAGCAGAGTTAGACGCATCACACATGATCTCAAAGGGTAATGACCAATCAGGTGCAATCACAACCGGGGCAGAACTTAACTTAAGTTTTAATGTTTCAAAGGCATGCATGCAAGAGTCATCAAAATTAAAAGGAACGTCCTGAGCTAGCAGTTTGCATAGAGGTTGGCTAATTTTAGAGAAATCTTTAATGAAACGTCGATAAAAACCGGCGTGACCTAAGAAACTCCTAATCCCTTTGACATCAATAGGGGGTGGCAACTTTTGGATTACCTCCACCTTAGCTCTGTCGACCTCTAGTCCATGCTTAGACACCACATGACCCAAGACAATTCCGCGAGTAACCATGAAATGACTCTTTTCCCAACTCAAGGTTAGGCCACTTTCAATACACCTTTTCAACACTACATCAATTTTAGTCAAACAATCACGAAAGGACTGTCCAAAAACCGAAAAATCATCCATAAAAACCTCCACGAATTTACCAATCATATCAGAGAATATGGACATCATGCATCGTTGAAACGTCCCGGGTGCATTGCATAATCCGAACGGCATCCTCTTCCATGCAAATGTCCCAAAAGGCGTGGTGAAGGCAGTCTTGACTTGATCTTCCGGTGCGATTGCGATTTGGTAGTATCCTGACAAACCATCTAGAAAACAATAAAAATCATGTCCTGCTAAACGATCTAACATTTGATCAACAAAAGGAAGAAGGAAGTGATCCTTTTTGGTGACGGCATTGAGTTTCCTGTAGTCGACGCACATCCGTCATCCCGTGGTAGGACGCGTCGGTACCAACTCCATCTTGTCATTGCGCACAACCGTCATTCCTCCTTTCTTTGGCACGACATGCACCGGGCTCACCCACTCACTATCGGCGACTGAATAGATAATCCCTTCGGCAAGAAGCTTAAGGATTTCCTTGCGCACAACCTCCATCAGCATAGGGTTCAAGCGTCGCTGGGCATCTCGCTTGGGTGTAGCTCCTTCCTCTAGGTTGATCCTGTGCATGCATGTGGCTGGACTAATGCCACGTATGTCACCTATGCTCCATCCCAGCGCTGCTTTGTTTCTCTTCAACACCTCGAGCAGCGCCGCTTCTTGCTCTAGAGTCAGAGTAGACGAGATGATGACTGGCTTCTCATTTTTGTCTTCTAAAAAGACGTACTTGAGATTGGTTGGGAGTTCCTTCAATTCGAGTGCTGGTTTCTTTGCCCCCACCTGTTCCTCCTCTAAGCTGGGCAATGCAGGTTTGGGCAGTGCAGGGCTGCTGGGCAGGTCAGCGCTGCCAGGGCTGAAGTTAGAGCAGCGAAGCTCCCGTGTCAGAGCAGCGCCGAACTCTCAGCTTCCCGAGCTAGTTCTTCCATGTTTGCTGATCCAGCGCAAACTTCCTCGCATTCCTGCTCCTGTAAAAATACCTTCTCAACCAAGCCATTAATAGCATCTATATATGAGCATTCATTCATAAGGTTAGCCGAAGGCATAGCCGGATTTTCATGCACTGAGAAAGACACCGACTCCCCCAACACTGACATTTTAATAGTTCCATTTTTGACATCAATCAACGTGTTAGTGGTCGCCATAAAGGGCCTTCCTAATAGCAAAGTGTGATCTCTACCATTCTCGTGCACATCCCCAATCTCCAGTACGACAAAATCAACGGGCACTATCAAACCCCCGACTCTAACTAGGATATCTTCTACTATACCACGGGGATACCTGACGGACCTATCAGCAAGTTGGAGGCACATGCGAGTAGATTTTAAATTACCTAACTCTAATTGTTGATAAATAGAGTAAGGCATCAAGTTAATCCCAGCCCCCAGATCCAACATACCCGTGGCTTCCTTACCATTTCCCAAAGCAATATTAATCATAAAACTACCTGGATCACGTTGCTTGGGTGGCAAAGATTGCTGCATGATTGTGTTTGCAACTTCGGAGACCAACACCTTCTCATTGTCACCGAACCTTCTTTTGTTGGATGCCAATTCCTTGAAGAATTTCACATATGCAGGCACATTTCGGATCACATCAAGAAGAGGCAAATTCACATTTACCTTGGCCAACATGTTGTAGAATTCTTCAAACTGACGGTCCAGCTTCTCGTTTCTCAATCTATTCGGAAAAGGAATCGGTGGTCGATATGGTGCAGTAGCTTTGTGGAGCTTGACCTCCTTCTCCTTCTCTCCTTCCTTTTGCTTGTCTGCCGTCTCTCCATCAGTCGGGCTGGTCAGCGCTAAGCTCGGCAACTCTGGTCTAGGCTGGACAGAACTCGGCAGCTCTGCTCTGGTCACGGTAGAGCTTGGCTGCTCTGCGCTGGTGAAAGCAGATCTCGGCTGCTCTGCGCTGGTCAAGGTAGAGTTGGACTGCTATGTGCTGGTCAAATTAGGGACCTCCACTTTGTTGTCCACCATCTTACCACTGCGAAGAACAGTTACAGCAAGAGCTTGATGCGTCTGAGCAGGTTGACCATGAAACTTCCCGGGTTGCTGTTGTTGTTGGATTTGCAAGGCACCAGAAAGTTGTCCAACCGTAGTTTCGAGCCTTTTGATCGTAGAAGCTTGGGACCCCATACTTTGTTTGCTCATCTCCATAAAGGCTTGCAGTGTTTCTTCGAGCGTGGATTTTTATGGTGGAATCGACGGCGCATTCTGTTGCGGAATGGATTGCTGTTGTTGGTATTGTGGTCTGTATGGTTGAGAAGATCCCTGCGGTGGTGGGAAATACTGTTGTTGTTGATAGCCCATCTGGGATGGTCGACGGAATTGATTCCCCCCAAAATTTTGATTTCCCCATCCTCCATTCGGCTGACTCCTCCTTCCTCCAACGATATTTTGTGGACCTTGATTCATGCTCTGGCCATATGGTCTGTTCTGCACTTGATTGTAGGTTTGCAATCCTTGTGCTGCATAGACCTCAGCTTGTCCTTCCGGGGTAAACTCTCCCATTCTATGGCACTCATTAGCTCCATGGCTGAAATCTCCACAGATACCACACGGCTCAACATACTGCATGGTTGGGTTCTGCAGAGTTGACATTGGCAGAGCTGGATTCGGTTGAGTTGTCATCGGCGGCGCTGAGCTCTGAACTGGAGAATTTTCCATCTTTTCCATCTTGAGCTGTTGAACTTCTCGCATGATCGAAGCCAATTGTTGCTGCATCTCGAACTGATTTGTCACGGCACTAGCCTCCACTCTCCGTCCACGGACTGACTTCTGTTGGGAGCTTTCGGCCAAGATCTTGAAAATCTCTTTCAGATCTGCCGCAGTCTTCTGAGCTATGTTTCCTCCTGCCGTGCTGTCCACCATAAATTGGGCAGTTTGCACTAACCCATCGTAGAAGAACTGCATCAACATAACATTAGTGAATTGATGTTGAGGGCATTGACGGAGGAGTTCTTCATATCTCTCCCAAGCTTCATGCAAAGGCTCATCCGCTCCTTGGGTGAATTCCATTATTTTTGTTCTCAGCTCTTGTGTTTTGTGGCTTGGGTAGTATTTCAGCATGAATTTTTCACAAGCATCTCCCCACATAGTGATAGAGTTGGGCGGCAGAGAGAGCATCCACGTCCTGGCCCGGTCTTTAAGTGCATAGGGGAAGCACTTGAGCTTGAGTTGGTCCTCCGTGAGAGTAAGCAGAGGAATCGTTTGCACTTGTGTGCAAAAATCCCGAATGAATTGTAGCGCATCCTCGCTTGGCATCCCATGAAACACCGGCAGTAAACTCGAGTCATTAGGTTTGAGATTGTAGTTTCTCACAGCAGTGGGAAGCACAATTGCCGACGTGTTGGTATCTCCAATTACCGGCCTGGTGAAGTCTCCCATGTATTCCATATGCTGGGCCATCTCCTTCTTTTCCTTGTTTAATTTCTGCCTAGGGCTGAAATTGGCAGAGCTGGCCTCTTCCTCCTTAGCTTGTTTTGCCGTTTCTGTCGTGTGCTCTGTATCGGCAAAGCTGGCGTCCTCTTTTGTTGGCTGCTCTGAAGGTTCAGAGTCAGAGCTGGCTGGCGAATCTATTTCCTCCTCTCCTGCGCTCTGCTCTGGTAGTTCAGAATCAGAGTAAGACTTGGCAGAGCTGGCTTCTTCCTCTTCTACAGTCTGCTCTGGAACTTCAGGTTCAGAGTCAGAGAAGAAATCTTCAGTTCTGTCACGTTTTCTCCGTCAGAGCTGGAGTTTGAACCGTCTGCTCTATCGTCCCCGATCACTCCCTTGCAGCAATTCTTCCTGAAAATCCCTTCGCTCGTACTATGCAAAGGAGAAACCAATTTGCCTTTAAGACTACGGCGTCCCTGCATGCACAACACTGAACAAACGGATTACACGCACCGAGTGGAAGAAACGTAAAAACAAGAACGAGAAACGCTGGAAATTAAATAAAGCAAGTAAAAACGATACAACTAAAACGCCTAAAACTTTCCCCGGCAACGGCGCCAAATTTTGACTCAACCTAAACACTACTCTAGATTGACTCGCAAGAGTACGAGATCTATTGTAACGTGTAAGCTAACCCAAGTCGATCTCACAAGGAAAGTCTTTAAGGGCTTTTAGTAGTATCGTAGGAAAAAGCAATAAAAGAAAGCAGTAAAGAGTTTGATTATTAAACTAAAACTTGGAATTAAAAACTTAAGTAAAAACCGAACTTAAAATTAAACTAGGCGCTAGGCAAGATTTTAAAGAACTTAAATTAAACCTACTTAAGAAATTAAATATTTGTAAATTTAAAGACTTCTAATCTAGGCATAAACTAAAGTGCATAATTTAAATTGCATAATTAAAAAGAAAGTATAAATATGAACGAAAAACATGAACATGATTAAACGAAAGAAATTGAATTTAAATACGAAATACCGTAATTGTCTTGAACGTGTAATTGTGTCACGCAATCACAATCCAAGAATAAACTAAAAACTGAATTGAAATCTAACTTAAAGCAATGAATTTGAAAACTATGAAAAATTATGAAAGCAAGTAAATTCCTAAGCTTCGGAGCAGTGCAGCGCTGGATGCTTCTTCACGGCAGAACTCCAAAATTAGGGCAAGAGATTGATATTTTTCAATGAAAAGTATGGCCCTATTTATAGACTTCAAATCTCTCTAGATCGCCATGGAAGTTGCCATGCAAAGCCGGACTCTAAAAGGAATAGAATCGTGCAAAGGAAAGTAAATCCAGATGTGACGCGCGCTCTGAAAATAATCTCCACCCTGGCGGAAATCGCGGCTCTCGCCAGAGGAACGGATGTCGTCAGAGAAATGGACCTCGCCAGAGAAATGGCTATCGCCAGAGAAATGGTGATTTCTCTTGCTAATGATTCCTCTGCATTTATGATTTCTCTGCTCTGCAGCGACAGAGCGCATTTCTCTGCTCTGACTTGGTATCTCTGGTGATGACTTCGCTGCACTGGAGATTGACTTCGCTGCACTGGCTATAGATTTCTCTGGCCTGGCTTTTGATTTCTCTGGCCTGTGATTTCTCTGCCTAGTGATTTCGCTGCTCTGGAGAGCTTGGTTCCGCTGCTCTGGCTTCCGCGCGGGGTTTCGTTTCTCTGATGTGCCAGAGTATGCACATAAACACGATTCTTAGCCCAAACTCTCCAAAATTTGCACTCTTCATCTCGAAAACCTAAATCTCCTGCAAAGCATAAAATACACCATAAAACGCACCAATTTCCAGAAGATTTAACTTAAAATATAGCTCATGCAAACCCAAAAAATTAGAACAATTAAGCATAAATCAAACTTCTTCTTTCACCACTAAAAAAAGGTATTGTGATAGGGAACGTGAAGTTGGTGAGCAACGTTTAATGAGTGACTATTTTGTCCCTAATCCAACGTATACTTCGGAGCTCTTCCGGCGTAGATTTCACATGCAGAAATCATTGTTCATTCGTATAGTGGATGTTGTTACTGCTAATGACAAATATTTTCAACAGAGACCCGATTGCACGGGCAGGCAAGGCCTTTCACCACTACAAAAATGCACTAGAGCTATGAGGGTGTTGGCTTATGGAACCGCAACCGATGCCGTTGATGAATACTTACGGATGAGTTCAACAGTCATGAGGGATGTTGTCATTCATTTCGTAGAAGGTATCATTTCTTACTTTGGTGACACATACCTTAGAAGGCCTAATCAACAAGATTTTCAAAGACTACTCTATGTTGGGGAACAACGTGGTTTCCCCAGCATGATTGGAAGTATTGATTGCATGCATTGGGAATGGAAGAACTGTCCTACTGCCTGGGCTGGTCAATATGCAAGAAGAAGTGGAAAACCAACAATCATATTGGAAGCCGTTGCATCATATGATTTATGGATATGGCATGCGTTCTTTGGAACTCCAGGTTCGTGCAATGATATTAATGTACTTCATCGATCTCCAGTTTTTAGTGATATATTAGAAGGTAGATCACCAAATATAAGTTATGTGGTCAATGGTCGTCAAAATGATAGAGCTTATTATCTCACTGATGGCATATGTCCCTCTTGGGCTGCATTTGTCAAGACAATTTCAAGTCCAGTGCTCCGAAAGCACAAGCTGTTCCCTCAACACCAAGAGGCTGTAAGAAAAAATGTCGATAGAGCCTCCGGAGTTCTACAAGCTCAATTTGCATTTATTCGACGTCCTTGTCTCATTTGGGATAGGATTTTGATGGGAAAAATTATGATGGCCTGTATCATCATGCACAATATGATAGTGGAAGATGAACAAGACACATACCAAAACTATTATGATCCCATAGAATTTTTTGATAGATTTACCTTCAGATTAAGATACATCTATTCACTATTCAACTGACAGAATTGCAAGTTTGTCTAACTACATGATCAACAGGGATCGACTTCGCAATCACGAAGCTCACAAAGCTCTTTAGAAGGACTTAATTGAGCATATATGGGTAAAATTAAAAAAAAAATTAAAAAATAATATTAACGACCGAAAAATTCGGTCTTTAAAAAAAATAAAAAAAATTATTAAAAATATAAACAATAATAAAAAAAATAAAAAATAAAAAAATAGTATTAACGACCGAAAAATTTGGTCTTTAAAAAATATTTAATTTTTTTATTAAAAAAATTAAAAATACTAATGACCGAAATTTTGACCGTTAAAAATAAAAAAAATATATAAAAATTTTAACGACCGTAAATTCGGTCATTAAAAAAAATAAAATAGTTAAATATTAAAAAAATAGTTAATGACCAAATTTTCGGTCGTTAAAAATTTTTAAAAAAATAAAAAAAAAATCGATCGTGAAATGATCCTAAATCCGTCGTTAAGGCCGCAAAATTAACGATCGAAATTTTTGGTAGTTAATTTCGGTCGTTATAAGCCTGTTTTCTTGTAGTGTGATGGGGATAGTCCTAGAAGAAAGTCAACAATTAAGCTATGCGTTTGTAGTTTGAAAACTAAAGATTTTATTCAAAAGCAACCAAGGAAATTGCATTAATTGTCATGGCCGCGTAACCCGTATACTAGTCTAAGAAAATCGACTGATCAGCTGACTTGCACCTTTAAAATAAGAAATCTAAAATTAGTGGGTTCACCTATAAACCACGTCCATGGATGTAGGATGATTTCTCTAAGTATCAGATTTCCCTTTATCGATGGCGTCCCTATGGCTTTTAGCCCCCTAAAGTCAGGGGGGAGAGCTGCCCACTACCTTAACGTGGTTTTTTGGCACCAATTTCTCCCCCCCCCCCCCCAGCCTTTCGATGGAGGCAACTCTCCCCCTGACTTTAGGGGGCTAAACGCGAGGGGGACCCCTATCGATAGGGGGAAATTGGTGCCAAAAAGCCACGTTGAGGTAGTGGGCAGCTCTATCCCCCCCGACTTTAGGGGGCTAAAAGCCATAGGGACGCCATTGGTAGGGGGCAATTTGATACTTAACCCAACTAACTATTATATTGCATACTGATCTGCACAACGCCGGAGCAAAATTTAATTCTTTAGCATCACCATGATCATTGACCCTTGCAACACACATTGTGAAATATGTGTAATGCCAAGTAGCAACTGAAATCCCAACAATTGGAGTTGACACAAAAGAGCCACATATATAATTACTAGGTAGATAAATCTCAAACAAGAGTTTTTAACACATAGAAACCTAGGCATGCAGTTGGGCAAAAGGGAAAACAAGCATACCATACTAATACTATATACATAGTTGATTACATCCAGACGACATTTTTCGTTGCTTGTCGGCTATGTATATACATACTATATACATAAAACCTGTGGTTTATTGACATATAGACGACATTTTTCGTTGCTTGTCGTCTATGACCACAATTCTTGTAGTGGCTCCCAGCACAGGTACCCCAACTTCGGCTCCCAGCGCCAGTGACTCAAGCCAAAGACTAAGGCTAATGTAAAAAGGGGTTTAGGCCTAATTATCTAAGTTAATGGGCCTAAAGGCCTTAATTAGTTTTATTCCTATGCTTATAAATAGAAGTTCTATCATTAAATATCGGAACTCGGTCATTTCTGAGCTCGACTTGTAAAATGAAAACATACGAAGCATAGTGAAAAACTGCGAAGACCCGTCGATGTAGATCTTTATGATCGAACCACGCAAATTCCTGTGTTGTTTATTGCTTTAGATGAGGTGAAGATTTTTGTTTCATCATATATTCAATAGTTTTTAGATATATAATGATTTTTAGATATTGAATAGTTTTTGGATATAAAAATTGATTAGAAATAAAAAAAATAAGAATGAATGAGAATTGAAGAAAATTATAATGGAGTGATTATATGACGCCACGTATGATAGAATTTATTTTGTTGAAATATGTATATAATGATTATGTAGATATTTAGTTTTTCAATATATCATGACTTTTAGATTTTTAATGGTTTTTAGATATAGAGATTGATTAAAATTTAGAAAAAAAAAAATAAGAATGAATGAGAATTGAGGAAAATTAGAATGTAGTGATTATACGATGCCACGTAGGATAGTATTTACTTTGCTTTACTATATATATATATAGATAAATACTACATTTGATCTACACAAGCATAATCTTTTATAGTACTTAGTTTGAAAGCGTACATTATTCTCGTATTCTACGTAGAAAATAAACCGAGAAAAAATTAATATTTGTTGTTAATTTGAAATCACATTTTTCTATTGGAAATATAAGTCCAATACATTAATTGAACTAAAATGAGTTACATGATTTCTCTAAACCCTAAAGTCAAGAGAATAAAGTGAAGTCAACCTACGAAGCCTCATCAAGTAAAGGACGAATATTTAATGCTAAAGATTTGACGTTTAATGAAGTTCTCGATTTATCTGGAGAAAGGAGAACAAAGTACGATTTTACCGAATGTCATTATCCGCTTTTGTACGATTCTGCAGATATCTAACAACACCCTTCCTTGGGTCAAATAAGAAGAAATCGACGCCAACAACATGGGATATTGAAGATATTCTCTTCATCTCTAGTGTATAAATACCCTGATGCATCAAACAACGAGACCATCAGAAACGCTGTGCATTTGAATTCCTAAAACATTCAAGCTCTCATTCTTACTTCAGAAGAACTCAGCGTATCTCTGAAGAAAGGAATCCCAAAGTGTTTTAAGAGTTTTCTTCTAGAATTTCAAGATTTGATTTTGCAGAGATAAGATACAAATATTTCTTAGTTTCTAGGTGATTCACATTATAATTCTAAACCTAGATCCAAATACATTGAAAACGCTATTGTTCTTCATTGTAACAATGCATTTATAAGTTAGAAAACCACCCTTCAAACACCCACCCATTGTAAAAGATAGGTGTTAGTTGTTAGCTAGTTGTTAGAAGAAAGTCAGCAATTAAGCTATGCGTTTGTAGTTTGAAAACTAAAGATTGTATCCAAAAGCAACCAAGGATATTGTACTAATTGTCACGGCCGCATAACCCGTATACTAGTATAAGAAAATCGACTGATCAGCTGACTTGCACCTTTAAAATAAAAAATTTAAAGTTAGTGGGTTCACGTGTAAACCAGGTCTGTGCATGTAGGATGATTTCTCTGAACCACATAAAAACTATTGTTTGCTTTAATTACTTCAACTATTTTATTTCAGTCTTGCTTAAATTAACTATTATATTGCATACTGATAATTTGCACAACGCCGGAGCAAAATTTGATTCTTTAGCATCACCATGATCATTGACCCTTGCAACACACATTGTGAAATACTCCCTCCGTCCCGGCCAAGACGCTACATTGGCTTTTCGGCACGGGATTTAAGGAGTTGTAGATTAATGTTTTAAGTGTGTAATAATAAAGTGATAAAGTAGGAGAGAGAAAGTAATAAAGTGATAAAGTAAGAAAGAGAAGGTAATAAAGTGATAAAGTAAGAGAGAGAATGTAATAAAGAAATACTTAATTAGTGTTAATTAAGTGTTTAAAATTCCTTATTTTTGCCAAATATAGAAATGTAGCATCTTCGTTGGGACGGCCCAAAAAGGAATATGTAGCATCTTGGGCGGGACGGAGGGAGTATGTGTAATGCAAGTAGCAACTGAAATCCCAACATGCAATTGGAGTTGACACAAAAGAGCCACATGTATAATTACTAGGTAGATAAAACTCAAACAAGAGTTTTTAACACAGAGAAACCTAGGCATGCAGTTGGGCAAAAGGGAAAACAAGCATACCATACTAATACTATATACACAGTTGATTACATCCAGACCTAGTCGAAATGGACAGAGATCTTATCCATGAGATTGGCAACGATATCCTTGGACTGCTTGAGCAGGCCGATGCTGCTGTGCAGCTTCTTCCTCTTCTCCGACACGGACGGCAGCTCATCCAGCATTCTCTCCAGCCCATTCCCCTGCGGCCCCATCAGCTCGTTGATGATCTCCTTCTGCATCTCCCTATTCACCAGCTTCTGCACGCTGAAGAGCAAGTGCAGCACCATGTTATCCACCATCCTCCTCGTCGCCACGTCCCAATACGCCTCCATCCTCATCTTCAGATCATACGCCGCCTGCACGTCGTCCGAGTTCAGGCTCCGCAGATGAGCAATGTTCACTACTCCGAACCTACTAATGGTCACCAAATGAAAATCATTTCCGTGAATCCTCTCCATGAAACCGCCCTGCCCCGCCATGAGCTTGTTCCACGAGGCGCTGTATTCGGGGTTGCACGTGTAGTCCGTGAGCTTCTCCATCTCCACAAGGTCGCTTATCCACTAGGCCGAGTGGCGCTTCTTCCTCGAGATGAGATTCTGCGCGGCTCGTCTCGTGCAGGAGATGAGCTGCGGGTAGTTGTCGCAGTGCTGCAGCAGCACGGAGACCACGACGGTGAAACGGCGTCGCGGATATCGCCTTCACCTTCTTCGCCAGCAGAGCGCGGAACGCGGATTTAGGGATGAAATTGGGAAGCCCGACCAATTGACTGTCCTTGAGAGCCTTCATCTCATCGAGCAAGAAATTCTGGTTGGAATCGTAAGCGGATTTTGTAGAGGTGAGCTCGTTAGAGAATTTGTTGAGCATTTCAGCCAATTTAGCAGTGGCAGTATCATGCACACCAGAAGCAGCAGCAGCATCGAGACACTCATCGAACTCGCCTTGCAACAAGATCTTCCTCAGAGAATCTCTAGCGGAGCCAAGGATGTTCATGAACGACGTCATTGCTTCAGAAATTGAACTCAAATGCTTGGGCATTTTATTCAACTCCTTGACGTTGGCCGCGAGCTTCTCGTTGATCTTGCGCACGATCTCAGGCAAGCATTTGACGATAATGTTGGCCTGAATCATCGTCAACCTCTCCGCCAAAGCAGGAATCCCAACAATGGACTTATCAATCCTCGAAAGCAGGGGATTATTCTCAAAGAGCTTCGCCTCTTCATCCCGAGCTTCTTCATGCGTCTCCTCGCCGATGCGGTTTCTGATGCAGACATAGCCGAGGCCGATGTTGACATCGTCTGCGACGATCTTCTCTAGCAGTCCCTCCGGCGACTTGTCAGCCTTTGTCACGACGGCGAGAGTCCTTTCCCCCGTCTTGTCCACGCTCTGCGACATCCGAATCGACTCACACGTCGGGAAATCGACGCCGGCGGATAGAACGTTCAGGATTATGCTCTCCTCCGGCGAAATGTACTTCATTATGATGTTGGAAATTTGTTGGGAGATATCCTCCGGCTGGCCCTTAACCGGAACCCTAGTGATTCCGGGGAGATCGATCATGGTGAGATCGGGGATGCCTTTCTTCTTGACGACGAGAGTCAAGGGGGTGTTGGAGATCCCCTTCCCTTTGCCGGCGATTTCCTGAGTGGTGTACATGATCTCGTCGACGACGTTGGCTTCGTCGGTTTGGACGGTTTTGCCGTTGAATTCGAGGGAGAGCTGGAGGTCGGGGCTTGGGTGATTCTTGAGCCTCATGATGAGAGGGAGTCTCGTGCAGATGCCGTCGCCGCGGGGGAGGCGGATGCCGGCAAGGGACTCGAGGACGCTGGACTTGCCGGAGGACTGGTCGCCGACGACGACGATGGTGGGGAGCTGGATGCCTTCCTGCATGATCTTGAGGTGGCGCAACTTGTCTACGGTGTCCAGCAGCGGCCGGATCCGATTGTTGTAGGGGGAAACCATGGGAGCATCGGGAGTGGTTACCGGCGGAGTTGATTGCTGCTCTTCGTCTTCGTCTTGGTCTTGAGCTTGTTGACGATGGTGTTTGGATATCTTGAGAATATTCATCTTGGGCACAGACTCTACAGTAGTTGATGACATTTCGTCGCTAGTATCAATTGCAAAGCGCATTGAGAATGGAGAAGTTTGATGGAATCAGGTGATTTTATGAGGTTGCTGAAGGTGGTGATTAGATTACTCTACTTTTATTAGACCACATGTGAGGCTTGCTGGTTTAAGACTATCATCATTCATGATCTAACTCAATCTACCTCAACTTTTAAATAAAATATTTATTTTTATTTCATCCACATACATAAGCTATATAATACTCTTATTAATGACACCAACCCAATATGAAATATCTTTCTTTTTAATTATCTACTAGAACGATCTCTCGTGCGATGCACGGCGAGTATCGAAATTAAACAACATCAATTATTCAATAAAATTTTGGATTTGAAAACGTAAATTTTCAACTTTGTATAAAGTGTAATGACAATTATAGTTATTAAATAATTAATAATCATTTGATAATGAAAATTAGCATTATATTTTATTATAATTATAAAGTATGATGCTTCATACTAAATAAATAATTCACAAATATAAAAAAAATAATTTGAAATTATATTTTTTAATATATATACTAATTTCATCTACAAAGTTAAATTAACATTAATACAAAAAAATTATTTTAAAAAAAGAGTTATAAAATGAAACAATATATATTCCTTCACCTCTATTACATTTAAACTATTATAATTAAAAAAAATATATGTAAACACAAACTCATGATATTTACTTATTTTTATCTAAAAAAAAATTAATTAATATAATAGAAAAAAGTAAACATGTCATTAAAGAGAAAATTAACACTCATTAAAGTAGAGAGGAAGGATGGCGACGCAAACCCTAACCCTAGCTTCTCCAACAATCCAACCTCGCCGCTGATTGCCTGCTGCTGCAGTCCGATGACTGACCGCGGCGATGCCCCCATCGGTCCCTCGGGTTCTGGTGGACTGAATCTCTCGTCTCTCACCAACAACTACTCTCCGCACTTGAAGAATTCTCATGAAGGCTCTTTGAAAAAGTCGACGCTCAACCAAAACCCGGAACAAGACGTGAATACAAACTCCATCAAAACTCACATGGATGACAGAACTCTTCTACGAAACCCTTCTCGGGGAAAAGAAGTGTTAGATGGTTCCACTCTGGACGAGACACCTAATGGAAGGTCCTATGCTGATATCGCTACCAACCGTGCTCCACGACGTCCGGATTTGCCTGCCCACCATTATCATGCGCTGCGACCTACAAAGGAGGGGGAACGATTCTCCCTGAAAATTCCCAAGGAATTGATTCGTAAAGAGATCGCTCAATTCTCTCATGCTTTAACTGGAAGATTGCTTCTAAAGAAGGGTGAAAAACCTAGGACTGCCATGATGGTTAAGAACGAGTTGCAAAGGTTATGGGGAATTGAGGCATCATGGAAACTTATTCCTTTGGGCAAGGGATATTACTCGCTGATCTTCAACAATGCTGAGGACAAGCTTCGTGCTAAAGCTCAAGTTATATGGGAAGTTTCTGGTGGACACTTGCGTCTTCGAGAATGTGTTAAAATTTTTG
This sequence comes from Salvia miltiorrhiza, assembly GCF_028751815.1. NCBI lineage: Eukaryota > Viridiplantae > Streptophyta > Magnoliopsida > Lamiales > Lamiaceae > Salvia > Salvia miltiorrhiza. Next base: position 24,080,242 of record NC_080389.1, on the reverse strand, counting down.
ATCCGTTTAAAGAACACTCTTCGTTGGCTAACGTCTGGGTGAGGATACATTATCTGCCAATCGAATACTGGAATGTCGAAGTTCTCACTGGCATTGCTCGCTTTGTGGGACAACCTTTAAGGGTGGATGGGACCTCAGCTAAAAGAGATTTCGTTCAATTTGCCAGAATCCTTATTGAAATAGATATGTCTAAACCTTTGCCTAATACCCTTCTTGTTGATGGTGATGATGTTGCTTTTCATGTGGAATTTACCTATGAATATCTTCCTCTTTTTTGTTCCAGATGCAAAACTACAGGACATACTCTTGATAAATGTCGGAAAGGAAAAGCTATCGATGGTGAGGACTCGCGGAAAGGAAAATCTATCGATGGAAATCAGCCTCAAAATAAACAAGGAAAGGCTATGGATTCAAATAAGCAATGGCAACTTGCTCCTGAAAAGGATTCTACCCAGATAGATCAAAACGATAAACATGATGATATTGACAAGAGAAGTGGGTCCTTAGCGATTCAAGAATCAAATCTGCCTGAGGCAAATACCTGGCGCTTGGCGGAACAGACGAGCCCCAGATCGCTGAGAGGGACCCCCACTCCGATGAACAATATTGAACTTGATGAAGTAAGGCGTGTTTCTTCTAAGGACAGTGGCAATAGATTTGAAGTGCTGAAGGAAGTTAGCGTTATTGGGCAGGAGATTGGCCTTATGGCTGATTCTGATCGTTTGGAGACCTTAATACAACCTGTTCAAGCTCCCTTTCATGAATCGCCGGTGGTTTCTGATGAGGAGGAACAGGTTGACGAGGAAATTGTTGTAGAGGAAGCGGTTTGGAGTAATGATAGACAAGGCAAGGAGGATAAAAAGGCCATTGCTTTGGAAAATGCCTTGAAAGCTCAACGTTTAGAGCAGATTTTGGCCATTGCTAAGGCACCTATACAGGCCGAAGCACCGAAGAAACGAGAAGACCATCTAAACAAGAGCAAGCGACCAAGGCTGCGACACATATTAACAAGCACGCTCAGGACATCATTAAGAGTCGGTTACGCCATTCCACCGATACTGGGCAAAATTTTCATAGGTTTGTCATTGATGATAGCTCTAAGGACTATTTTGCGGCGATGGATAATGTGGCTAAAGAAAGCTGGGCGGAGGAAGTGGAACGAAGCGAGGCTTCGTCTGCTCATCTTAATCATTAGTATGAATATTATGGCCTGGAACATCCGTGGGATGACGGATGAGTCCAAGCGTCTTCTCAAGGAGCATTGTACCTCCTTTTCTCCCATTATTTTGGGGATTTTAGAACCCAAGAAGGCTTTCCATAAAGTCCGTCATTCCTTCTGGACTTCTCTGAATTTAATCCCTGTGCATCAGAACTGCTGCGCCCCTCGATGCTCTAATATCTGGGTTCTGTCTCACCCCTCTGTCATTTCAACCACGATTTTCTCCTCGGATCAAGTGGTTGTGGTGTATTGTTCTTGAAATTCGTTGGATTTTAGAGTGGCGATTATTCATGGTGCGAATGATCAAATCTCTCGCCGCTATCTTTGGAGGGATCTTCTCCGCTTTGTTTCGGGCAATACGGTGTTTATAGGGGATTTCAATGCAGTCAAGGGGGCTCACGAGAGAATAAGCCCTTTAATTCCTCAACGTAGCTCTTGTCGGGAGTTCTGTTCTTTTATTGATGATTCTCAGTTCATCGAATCTCCAACGGATGGCTTACGTTTCACTTGGTCGGGTCGTCGTTTCTTACCACATCACGTCGAATCGGTGTTGGATAGGGCAATTTTTTCTCAGAGCTTTGCTGATTTGTGGGATTCGATTGTCACGACTGCTCTTTCCCGTCTCACTTCTGATCACTCGCCTCTTATTATGCAGTGTCGCCGGGCTTCTCCTCCTGGCAAACGACAATTTCGGTTTCTTAATATGTGGATTCAACATGGCTCTTTCGGCGAGATGGTCGAGAATTCTTGGTCTAGTCCGGTTGACACCTTCTGCCCTATTACTCGTGTTATGCTTAAGCTTAAGCGGTTGAGGGCTGATCTTAGAGTATGGAATAAAGAGGTTTTCGGTAACGTTGACGTCGCCATGGATCAATGGCAGAAGCAGCTGATGGACACCCAAAATCAAATAGCGGTTGCTGGCTATACTGATGATCTGTTTAATGAGGAGGTGCGCCTTCAAGCTGAGCTCAACGTGGCTCTCGCAAGAAAAAGCAGTCTTTTACAACAAAAAAGTCGGGCTTCTTGGCTGGTGGATGGTGATAGAAACACGGCCTTCTTTCACCGCCTCGCCAAGTTCAAAAAACGTAATAATACTTTACGAGGCTGAATATTAATGGTGTTGATGTGTATGATTCTGGGATTATTGAGCAGCATATCGTTAGTCACTTTTCGGAGCTTTTCACCGACGATGGGAGTGCGCTGGCTGATCAATTAGAAATTGACGCTCTTCTTCATCCTTGCATCTCGGAAGACCAGAATAATTTGCTTATCCGGATTCCTGATGAGGGAGAGGTCGCTGCTGCGGTCTTCAGTATGGATGTTCATAGCGCGCCGGGCCCGGATGGTTTTTCCGGCATGTTCTTCCATAGTTGTTGGACGACTATTAAGGTTGATATCATTACTGCGGTGCAGAGATTTTTCAGTCACTCTTACTTGCCTAGTGGGTGTAATGCTAGCACGATGATTCTTATCCCGAAGAAAGAGGTGGTCTCCACTGTGGCGGACCTCTGCCCTATTGTCCTTTCCAATTTTTTCTTCAAGATCATCTCGAAGGTTATGGCCTCGCATCTTAGTACTGTGGCTAATTCTCATGTTGCTACAAATCAGTTTGGCTTTATCAATGGTCGAAATATTCATGACTGCATTATGCTAAGCTCGGAGGGTTTCAATTGCATGCAGCGCACTAATCGGGGCATAAACATGGCGTGCAAGGTGGATATCAAAAAAGCCTTTGATACTTTGCGTTGGGGTTTCATTTTTCAAGTGCTTAAGGCGAATGGCTATCACGACAATTTCATTCGTTGGATTTCGATCATTTTCAGCTCCGCTCATCTTTCCATTCTTTACAATGGTCGTCTTTCGGGTTACTTCGCCTGCTCCCGCGGGGTTCAGCAAGGAGATCCTTTCTCTCCTATTATTTTTGGTATTGCTGAAGACGTCTTGAGCCGTCTCATTAGCAGTTGCGTGGACTCTAAACATCTAACTCCTATGAACTTCTCCCAGACTTTTAATTTTCCCACTCATCTGCTGTATGCTGATGATATTATTCTTTTTTGCCGTGCGACTGTTCGAAATGCCAAAAAAATTAAAGAGATCTTTCAGTACTATGGAACTATCTCTGGACAACACTGTAATCAAGAGAAGTCCAATATTTTCTTCGCTAGCTGCGTCAATACTGATCGCAAAAGATCTATTCAGCGTGCTCTTGGTTTCTCTGTTGGACGCCTTCCTATGACCTATCTGGGAGTGTCTATCTTCGTCAGTCGTCCTCGCGCTTCTTATTTCATGCAGATCTTTGATAAGATTGTTCAGAAATTTGCGAAGTGGAAGGGTATTCAACTCTCTATAGCTGGTCGTCTTTGCCTGGTGAAGTCGGTTATCCAAAGTTCTATTGTTCACTCCATGATGGTTTACAAGTGGCCTAAGTTGCTTCTTCACACTTTGGATAGAAAATGCAGAAATTTTGTTTGGACTGGTAATATTGATCTGCGTCCCAGTTGCCCTGTTAGTTGGGGTCGATCTTGCTCTCCTCGGCCAGAAGGCGGTCTGGGGATTCGTTCTTTTACCCTGATGAATCAGTCCTTCTTAATGAAGTTGGCTTGGAAGACTATAAAGGGAGAGGATTGGGCTCACAAAATCTTGCGCTCCAGATACCTTACTGGTTTCAGTTATGCCAAGCAGAATATTGCTAACTCTTCTATTTGGTTGGGAATGAAAGATGAGATCAATGATTTGGTGAATGATTCTTATGCTTGCATTGATCGTGGGGATTGCGTATATTTTTGGAAAGATGATTGGCTGGGTTATAAGCTCGTTGATAAGCTGAGGATTCCCACCTATATGCATGAGTTTCTTAACTTTTCTGTGCAGGACTACTTTCACGACGGAGTGTGGCATTTCACGACTGCTTTTGTGAATCGGTTTCCTGATGTGGTGGCTGACATCTTGCTCCTTCACACTAACGGGAGTAAAGACGTTAGATTCTGGAAACACTCGGTTCGTGGGGATGTTTCTGCTGCCCTCGCTTTTGCTAAAAATTGTCATCGTTTCCCGGAGGTTAGCTGGGGTAAGTGGATTTGGGAACCGTTCAATCCTGTTAGATGATCGATCCTTTGCTGGCGTGTTATTCATGGGCATCTTCCTACTCTTGATACTCTTATTAGACAAGGCCTGGTCGCCCCTAATGGCTGCATTCTTTGCTTGGAGAAAGATGAAACTATTTCTCATGTTCTTTGGAATTGTTCGAAGGTGAAACCCATCTGGCAGGATTTTCTCGCTTGGTTTGACAAAACCTCCCTCGGGGATTGTTTGGATATTCACTCGTTCCTGGTAAATGCGTGGACAACGGCCTTTAGCCCTCAAATTCTCTCGTACTGGAAAGCGGGGCTGATCTCTATTATTTGGAAGATTTGGGAGTGTCGGAACTCTATGATCTTCGATGATGTTGCTTTTGATGCTCGTCGGATTTTGGTCTTTGTCAAATCTTTTTTCAAAAAGCTCGATTACAACTTCAAAAGTCTTGGGAATATCAACAACACTTGGCAAGATTATTTAATCACCAGATCGATCGGGGTTGGCAGCCGATCAGCCCCTCCTCCTCGCATGGTTGACGTTCATTGGTGGCCTCCGGTTTCTCCCTGGATGAAAGTCAACACCGACGGCTCTGCTTTGGGGGCGCTGGGGATCATTGCCGCGGGCGGGGTTTTCAGGGACCATCATGCGGTTGTTCGTGGATGTTTTCACATTAAAGGGGGGATTGGTTTTTCGTTTGAAGCTGAGCTTTTAGCCGTCATCACTGCTATTAATCTGGCCCATGATAGAAAGTGGCACTACTTATGGATTGAGTCGGATTCCATGTATGTGGTCAGATTGCTGGAGACTCGTTCCTCAGATGTTCCTTGGCGCTTCTATGCTTCTTGGAACAACTCTCTTCTTCTTCTTCAAAAGTTCCGTCTGATTGTCACTCATATCTTTAGAGAGGGAAATCAGCTCGCTGATATCATGGCTAATAATGATCGGGTGGAAGGATGGTGGCCGTCTGTTATCGATATCATTAGCCACGCGGTTACAAGAGACATGTCTACGCATAGTCATGTTCGCACTATCAGGAGTTAAGGTTTTTTGGTGTTTGATGAGGCAGCTCGCGATGTTGCTCGTTTGATGGTGGTTTTTGGAGTGTTCGTTTGGGGCGTCGTTTCAACCTTTTTACAGTATTTGGGTGCGCTCAATGCTGGGGTTCAAACGGTCGGGTCCTATTGGCAGCTCGACGGTAAGAGTTTTCTCTTATCGAGGTCGGGATTCTGGAGTCAGCATGATTTGGTCGTTGAAGTGCTGTACTTTGCTCCTTGTTGAGCGTCTTTTTTGGGTTGCTCGTTTCTTTCTCGGGACTGACAGAGTTTGGATCTTTCTCGGACGTCATCTCGGCAGCGAGGTTCTTCATGTTTTCGGGCGCGGCCGTTGTTTTGGGAAGGATGTCTCTTCAGCGGCGGCGTATCACAGGCTGTTTAGCGTCCTTGCTGTTCGACGGCTGGAGAAAGACCTCGGCGACGGCGTCTTACCGGCCGAGGCTCTTCCTTCGACCGCGCTGTTTAGCTTCCTTCCCTCTGCTGTTTGTTGGCTGGAGAAAAACTTCGGCAACGGCATCTTACCGGCCGAAGTTCTTTCTTCGTCTGCTGTTTCTTCTTCCTTTGCTTCTCGCTTTTTGTTTCCTTTTCTTTGCGTTGCTTTTCCTTCTTGTCCTTTTTTTGTGTTGGGAAGCCGGGTTTATCTAGGGGCAATGGTGCGGCCGGAGCTTCTGAGATTCTCCCATCTCCGCTTCCTACACTTTTTTGTTTTCATAAACGAGTACTCTTTTTCCTCGCTCTGAGGTTTTAACGAGGCTCGGCCCTTAGTTGGCTGTCTATGCTTTCAAGGGTTTAGGTTCTTTGCTTTTTTTCCTTTCTCTTTTTAATAAAATCTTAATTTAATAATTAAAGTAGAGAGAAAAGAACAAAATACTAATATTTTAAAACTTTAAATTATCATAAATTATTCATTCTAAATTAATTTTTTTTATCAAAAGATGAAAGATAAGAGATAAATTTTGTAGTAGAGAGAGAGAGAGAGAAAATATATATATAATAACAACAATTATTAAATTACAATAAAATAATTTCGATATAATATTAATAACAACAATAATAATAGTCCAAAAAAAGGAAGAGATAAAAATATAAAAGAATAGAGAAAAAGAAATAGGAGAGAGAAAAATAAGTACCATAAATTTTTTAATTACAATAACTTATTTATTTCAAATTCATATTTTATGATTTTTATACCAAATTAAAGATCTTGTCATTATCTTTAATTTAAGATACATATTGAATATCTTTCCATATATCAATTTTAATTTTTTTTTTAAGAAAATCACTAAACTATGAAAGAGAGAGTAGAAGAGAGAGAAATTGTATGAAAAAAATAGTGAAAAAAACGTGAGATAGAGAGAGGAGAGAGAAAATGTGAAAAATGCATAGTGGAAGGAAAGAGAAAAATTGGCGGGAACAAAAACTGGTGTTTCATATATATATATATAGATTGTCTATAATAGTAAATTAATTTATATTATATTTAAAAACACAATGAATTCATTTAAAATATTTTTTACTTTATAATATTCATACTAAAAATAAACATTATCATTCATTATTATTTATATTTAACAAATGAAAGTTACAAGAATTGAACTATAAATTAAAAAAAAAAAGTATTATGAAGAAAAGAGAGATCTAATTTCTTTGTGAAAAAACAACAAAATTAGGTTATTTTCAAAGAAAAAAAAACAATAAGAAGTTTAATATTCCCTCTATCCCATTATTAATGACACGCATTTCATTTTGGGTTGTCGCAACCTAAATGACACATTTATATTTGGGAAAATAATAAGGGCTCACTTAGGCCTTAATTTAATCACTAATTACCTGCCTAAAAAAAAATTCTCCTAGCCCTAATTAAAATTAATTTCCTACTTTATCTCTCTCTCTCACCCCTACCAGCCGCCTCCCTTCTCCATTCAAAATTCTCGGCCACCACCGCCTGTCGATCTGCCGCCCACCGCCACCACCACCCTCGTGCCTCCCCACCACCCGATCGCACCCGCGTCGCCGCCTTCACAACTGCATTTTCCCACGGCTGCTCCACCCGAGTCGCCGCCTTCGCCGCGACATCGTTGGCCTCGCGGAGAAGAAGCCTCCTCCCTTGATTTGTTTGGTTTGTGGATATGTGGATTCCAGAGGAGACCGTGGATTTGGGGACGAAAGGATGTAGGCGGTGCGTTTGAGGATTTAAGGCCCCGATTTGGGGCTCCACCACCTCCCACCGCCTTCGTGCTTCCAAAGCCTCCACAGCTTTCGCGTCTCCAGCGCCTCCACCGCCTGCCTTCGCATCTCCACCGCTGCAAAACCCACTCCACCGCCTCTCTCTCTCCTCGATCGCCGCTCCACCGCTACAATACCCACTCCACCGCCTTTCTCTCTCTCATCCCCTCTTCCCTACACGGCAAGCCTCTCTATCTCTGCGGTGGATTTATTTTTGTAGATCTAAAGCTAATCTGTAGCCACCGCTGAATAAATCTCGGGCAGATCTTGTAATACTTAACTAGGTTTCGATTTTTGTTTTTATTTTGTTTGATTTTTGTTTCTCTTGTCTTGAATCTCTGCGGTAGATTTATTTTTGTTTTGATTTTTGTTCGATTTTTGTGTTGTTGTGAGCTGAGTAAAATTTTGATTTTTCTCATAAATTTTGTTTTGATGTTGTTCATGTTGCATAGTAAAATTTATGTATTGTTGATCTTATTGAGTAAATTTTAATATTGATTTTGATCTTGAGAGAATCCATTTAATGTTACTGTTGATCTTGATGAGTAAAATTTTAATTAATCATCTAATGCAACATCTTTATCTCATCTTTATTCTCTAATCTTTCTCCTTAATCCCCTTGCCCAAAGATAATGTCCCATAAATAATGAGACGGAGGGAGTACTAATTTTTCTAAACTTTATAATACATGAATAATGTCAAGTGTCAAAATATGGTAAAAGGATAGCATGGTAATTTGAGGTTATTTGGCCGCCTAGATTATGCTATTTCATGCCATTTATTCCATTTCTCTATTTTTCTTTTAATAAATTAATAATATTAAATAAAAAAATTTAAAGGTCGCGCAGCAGGAAGCTCGAACCGATACGCAATATTAAAATCTGACGTCACCCCGGGGATAAGGGTTCATGGTTCGTCCTTCTTCAATTTTATCTTCTTATAGGATCTTTTACTTTGATTTAATATGAGAAAAATTATTGCTTCAAAAATGATACTCCCTCCATCTATAAAAATTATAGTGTGCTTTGGAAGACATAAATATTAGTAATAAATAATTGAAAGATATATATAAAGTGAAGAAAAGAAATCATCAAAATTGAGTGGGAAAAGACCCACTAAAATTGATATGTTATATGGTTGATTTATTTGTAAATTGAGCATGGGGTTTAAATATAAATGGTAGTTTTCAAAAAAGAAAGACTAAAATTTTTATGGATGAAAGCAAGTAGTTATAAGACTATAATTTCATGGACGAATGGAGTATTAGAAAAGTTATGAGTTGCACATGAACAAATCCTCAAACTATATATATAAAACAAAGAGTCAATATATGAAAATATCCTCTTTGCTATAGTAAAAATAAAAATTATCCCCTCACATAAAAAACTTGAAAATTAACCATTTTTTGTGAAAAATACAAATTTACCCCTGATATTAAAATTGTCTCTCTCTGTTCTCTCTCTCTTCTCACGCACACAACTCATGCAAACTTTTCTTTCTCTCTGCTCTCATTTCTCTCTTGCGACGGACGGCGAGAAAATGTCGTCGCCGCCTTCTCTTCATCGGTAAACCTGAAGTATTCTAGCTTGTCATCGTTGATCTCCTTGCCTGCCTCCACGGTGGTGGTGGCGGCGGCGGACATGATCATGTTTTTCCTGGTGGCGATATGTTGAGGGGGAGCTAGCGTTAGAATCTTATCATGCAGTGGTGGCGACAATATGCAGATTGTGAAGAGTGCCGCCAAGAAACCAGCGCCACCGAAGCTGAATTTGGATGACATTGAGAATTTCTCGGTAGCCGAGTTCAATCAAAAGTTGCCATTGTGCAGATTGAAGAAGTCGTTGCTGGAAATCATTGTTGAAGAACCTATTTTTATGAAGGAGATGGAAAAAAAGATTACACAATTTTTATATTTTTTGAAGTTTCATGTTTAGGAAAAGAGAAACTTTTTTATTTTGTCTTTTTTACTAAGTCTGGAATCATATATAATTGGTATACATACAAAAATAGTGGTCAATTTGCTTGCCCATTGAATTTTATTTTAGCTTTTTTTAGCTCGAAATTTTAATTGGAAATTAGATTGCATTGATGGTGTCTTGACTGGATAGTGTATCTTTGATGGCGATTGTCGGAGCTCGGATGAATTTTTTAATTGGAAAAAAATTGAGATGAATTTGTGGTGTTAATGTTCTTGAATTCGCAACCGAATCGCTAGTGTTGGTTATGTTGGTTACGAATTTGAGTTTTTAAAGATCGAATTCACAACAAACATTATTTTTTGTTATGAATTTGGATTTTAAAACTCGAATTCACAACTAGCACTATTTTTAGTTGTGAATTCAAACTTTAAAATTCAAATTTCACAACTGAATAGCTAATGTTGGTTGTGAATTTGGGTTTTAAAACTCGAATTCACAACTAGTTGTCTTGGTTATGAATTCTAGTTTTAAAACTCGAATTCAAAACTAGCTCGATGAATATACAACTGAATCACTAGTTTTGGTTGTGAATTCAAGTTTTCAAATTCGAATCCACAATTAGTTGTTTTGGTTGTGAATTCAAGTTTTAAAACTAGAATTCACAACAAACTCGATAAATTCACAATTAAATTATTAGTGTTGGTTGTGAATTAGAGTTGAACTCGAATTCACAACTAAAAAAATTAGTGGATAAATTTTAAGTTTTTACGTGAAGGTAAAATGGTAGTGTGGCTAATTTTTAAGTTTTGAAAGTAGTTGTTTTGATTGTAAATACAATTTTTATTTTTACTATCCATAGGTATAGTCTCTCCATCCACACTAAATGTACACACTTTTGAATGACACAAATTTTATAAAACGATTGACTTTATTCTGAATGGAGTAAGAGTAATATTGTGAGCGATAAATTTATCAAAAATAGAATGACTACATTTATGATGGAAGAAAAAAAAAATAGAAAATTGAGTACATTTATATGGGGGAAGTATATAGTATTTAAGATTTATAATTTAGTTATATTTATTTTTACTATATCCATTAAATATAAATTTCACCTTACATCGAAAGAGTGCAAAATTAATACTCACTTTGGTCACAAAAAATATAATACAATTATATTTAGTGTATGTTTAGTAAATCTTATAAACCTAGATAATTACATAATCTGAGATTATTTATGCATTTGGTACCCCAAATTATCAATCAAGAGAGTTCGAAATAAACTAAGACTCTCTCTTATTTCACTATTCTTCTTTGAATAACATCACACCACCCCTGAAGTAAATTAGTCTTAACGATATAGTAAAACAGTAACTATTCACTATTTTTCTTTTTAATCTTACTTTTGTTAATCATTATATTTTCAAATATGAATATCAAACAATTATTTAGATAACTACGTAAATAGTAAAACCTCGCTATAATGAATGTCTTAACATGTTTATCAGTTAGAACGTGATGATATGTACGATTATTATTTATACTCTTTGTTGTCGATTGTGGACGGAGGAACGAGTATTCAATTTAAAATTATCGCTTCACATAGTAAAATGAAAGGTCGCTTCTTTGACGTCAAATCCACGAACCATGCAGCCTTTAAACGTCACGAGCAGTCCTACAGTGTTAAATCTGTAATGACCCGACTTTTAATTGAGGATTTAAAATCTTCTAATGACTGATTAAGGATTTATTATGATAATTAGGGTTCGGCATCCATTAATAAAATACGAACTTATATGAATTTGATGATTTATATACGTGATGATTTATTTTTATTTTTATTTTCAGTGGACGATGCACTCAAAATATATTTTGAGTCCATTAATTTATTAATGAGGATTTAACATTGAAGTGTTAAATATGAATTTTTATTAATTACTAAAGTTGATCCATGTGGTTAGTTAATTTATTAAATTGACAGGCCCAAATGGATTTTATACTTCAAATAAAAATTAGTCTTGTATGTGTCAATGTATTTAAATGAGTTTGGAACCATATAATTAATGTATTAATCTCTTAGATTTTTTTTAATGATTAAATTTGAATAAATCCTAAGCATGCTGAAGAATTTACTACGCATGCTGAAGAAATTCTTCAGTCATACTAAGTATGCTGAAAAAAGAATTCCATGTTCATACCAACATTTCCACGATCCTCATTCTTCTTTAAAGCCAACCCCACGCCTTCACCATCTTCACCATTTTCAACAACTGCAGCCCATTTTCCGCAGCAAGTTCACAAAGCAACCACACCACCAGACCAAGGTTTTCTTCTTAAACTGAGCTCGTTTATTTTGAGCTCTCTATTTCGTTCAACTATTGCAGAGAACCACCAACACATACGAACTTCTCATATTTCATTTTGATGTGCATACGCAGCCTGTTATAAACAGAATTTACATATACAAATGAAGAGTTGAAATTACATGAATAAATGTTTAAGTGCAGTATGCTCGATTGAAGAACATTTACAGTATTTGAAAATGAATTCAGTAAAAAGCCTATTTCTATGTGTTGACTGAAATCGGGGCTGAACCCCCTGATTCGTGTGTGAGAAGGGTTCAGGGAGGCGGCTGCCGCGGAGGCACGTCGCCGGCGTCGGAGCGGCGGCGGCGAACCTGCCGTTGTCTCCGATCTGCCAAGAATCAAAGGGAAAGAAGAGAGGGTTTTTAGCTTATAGTTTAAAAAGGAAAGAAGGGGAAAATGATAGAAGATAGGGTTTACCTGGGTTGTCGGCGGCTGCGGCTGCGGCTTCGCCGGAAATCAGAGAGGCAGATGCTGTCGGCGGCGGCGGTTCTCCTGCTGCTGGGCCGTCGGATCTGTTAACGAGGGAGATGTGAGAGAGAGGAAGACGTGAACGGGAGAGGCGAGGACGACCGGAGGTGGCCGCGGCAGCCTTCGCTGCTGCAGTCACAGAGCCGATCAGAGAGGGAGGCCGGAAGCGAAGCGACTCGCCGGAGACGATGGTTCCGCCGTGGAGGTGAGGCGGAGGAGGTGACAGCGGCGGCGTGGTGGCGCTTGCTGTGTCTTGTTCCGGCAGTCTTGGGAGAGAGAGATAGAGGCGAGAGGGTGAGAAAGGACGAGAGTTCAGGGGAGGAGAGAGAGGCAGCAGCCGCGCCGCTCGCCGGCGGCGGCGGTGGCGGCCAGGTTGCACGGCAGGCGGACAGATCGTCCGAGAGAGAGAGTGAGAAAGAAGAGAGAGAGACGAGAATGAAGGGGGAGGGGCGCAGCTTAGATAGAAGAAGGGGGAAGAAAAGAAAAAGGGTTTGGGTTAGGGTGTTTGAGGTTGGGCCGGGTTTTGGGCCGGGTTTTGGGCCGTTTTTAATAAGTAATTGGGCTTGTTTTTATAGGGCCATGTTCTATTTATTTATAATGGGCTTATTTCATTTAAAAGTTTTGGGCATTTGTTAATTTTTAAATGTTTGGGCCTTGTTTAAAAAAATATATATATAATGGACCTAATTTATCAAATTAATTTGGGCTTGTATTTATTTAAATCATTTGAGCTCTTATTTATCTAATTTAAATTGAGCTTGATTAATTGATTAATTTAATTACATATGAACCTTTAAATTAATTATTTAAATGGAGTTCATTTATTTCAAGTATTTTTTTTATAAGTGGATTTTAAAATAAAATATTTTTGAGTTAAACTCTTATTTAATGAATTCTTTTCAAAAGGCTTATTAATAAGGTTTATTTGAAAAAGATTACATTGTTTTAAATATGAGAAAGCATGATCTATGATGACATAATTTGTTTATGTAATATTATATGATTTGTTATTAAATGACGGAATATCTGACTTGATGGCGTGAGTAGAATGAGTTATGGTTGATGCGCATGTTGATATTCGAATAAATAGTTTCGAACCTAAATGTTAGTTATGTGATAAATGTTTTGAGTTTAAGGTTTTGAACGAGACGAGACAAGATTAATATGGATGCTAGAACCCTAAAATCATTAAAGAAGATAGTTTAGTTTAGAGACCTATCTTCCTTTCTTACACGACTTTCTTCTCGAACTTATCGACTCTTCGTCAATAAAGGTCCAGACGGGAAGTGAAAGCTAAAGAAGGAGGTAACTCTACGCCCCTAGTGGGAACGAATAAGGTGGGCATTACTTTTACTATACGTATATAGAGATCCCCTGCGTGTCGTAGGCCTCTTATACGAATGAATGCATGAGATGATTTAACTGTTAATTTCAGTTTTATATATCTATCAAACAAGTTTAATGCTACATTTGAACAAGTTATTTCGTTACAAAATCTTTGAACTGGAAAATATTACAACTATTGTCTTGCCATAAATGTTTCAATGTTTGGTATGATATCTATCTGATGTGGCTTTGCCAGTTATTATGCAATCGAATTCGGGTCCTGAGCAGTTGATAGCTATCCTGCCTTGACTAGTGTACACCAGTGACCGTGAGTCATCTAGCGGGTTGGCCGGTCAAGTGACCGTGAGAGGTGGCCACCTCTCCGGCACACAGTTCCAGATATGATAGATTACAAGAGAACTTAGTCTGCAGACGAACTTTAAGAATCACAAATGAATTTAGTAAGCTTGGGCCTTTTTAGCGAAAAACTCCCTTGCTGTACTGTTTATGATGGCATGACAATTTACAGTTTTGAAGCATGTATTTTTATACCTAGGCATACGTGCCCACTGAGTGCTTTTGTACTCAGCCCTGCATATGTTTTCTAAATGTGCAGGTTGAGCTGATGTGATGATGGTGCTGCAATGAGCGGAGTCTCCAGGGTTGTTAATAAATAGTTAACCTGTCTAGAATATGTCTTCATACATATGTCTAGCTACTTTCCGCTGCAAGATGTTGTTGATGTTATAGTATGTTATGTCATACTTTGAGTCTTAAGAGAATGGTTTCATATGATGTATAACTTGATTAATGATATTAATTAAGTTTTATGTTGTCTTTCATAGACTGTTCAAAAGAGTATTAATGAGTAAATACGATGATTTTTCTTAAGTTAAGTAAGATTTACGGTTTCAAATGATGCCCCTTTCTTTTCCCGCTTCTGAATCCCCTTCCCGAGTCATAACCCCAGTTAAGCCATCCTTAGGGATTGCGGGCTGTGACAGAGTGGTATCAGAGCGAAGGAAAGCTCTGAATTAGAAGTCTTGAGTTTAGTCTAGAATGAGTCACTAGACTAATAGTTATTAACAACCGTGAGCTCAGCGCACCATCACACCAGGCTCAACGAGGTATGTAAAATTTCAAAGTTTATTTGACGTTAAATTTTGAAGAGCATGATATTGAGGTTATATGATGAGTTATGATGTTACACTTTAAAGGTGCATAATTTGAGTTTGAGGATGTTACATGATGAATCATGAGAGCGTTTGTATCGTATGATGTTATATGATTGAGGATGCATAATTATGAGTTATGATGTGATGTATTTGAGATGTTTTGTGATGAGAATTGTTTGAGCAGTTGTGATAAGTCACGATGATTTAGATAAAGGAATCTAATGTCATTGTTAAGAGAGATTTTTTTTACTAAGTAGAAGGATGAAATGAGAACTTAGAGCTAAAGCTTGAGAGAATTGGCAATTGTTTTAAGTACTTGTTGGATTGAGTTATGAGTTTGAGTTATGAGCTTGAGTATAATAGCATGATTAATGATGAGTTATTAGCATGCTGCAATGAGATATTGTACGATATGTTGAGTTGTTTTGTGACGCGAGTTTTGCTCACGCAACCTTAATGGTACTTGAGAAGGTACCATGAGCCATAGTCTTTGGAGATGGCTTTGAGAGAGAATTGTTGAGTTGTCTTACTGAGTCACGATGATTTAGATTAAGGGATCTAATATCATTGTTTAGAGAGATTCCCTACTGAGTAAAGATGGGACGAGATGAGAATTTAGATGTTTTGAGCTTGAGTTTTAAGATAACAGTACTACTTAATAGGAGTTTTGCTAAGTTATGTTTTGTTTATTTCTGTTGCTGGAGCCAAGTAGAGTTAGTTCCTAGAGTCACCTTTAAGTTCTCCTTATAGGTTGGCCAGGACTGTTGGCACTGCACGAAAGTGGACTGTTGTGAGATCGAACTCAGGAAAGATCGAATACGAGGACGAGGCATACAGTATGTGGTACAGAGATACCCTAGCAGATTTTCAAACACATGTTCATAGACTATGAAAGGATGAAAGCCTTATGGTTGTTACTAGACTGGATGGCATCGTGCACCTAGTCCCCGTGCTACCAATCGAGTGGTAGGATTGAGCAAGGAAGAAAGCCACTCAATATGATGGGACATGTTGTCTTGAGCATTGGACCCACAGGAGATGAGATTTGTTACAGATACCCAGATTTTCTATGCGGATCTACTGACTGGATGCTTGTTTTCTACCAGGGACTCTAGAAGAGTGTAGTAGATATCGAGTCGATCCTTGAGTATCAGTTACCAAAGATGATAAAATGATAAACGATAATGAGAATGAGAAGTAGCCGTGGAGGGCTAGAGTTGATGAGGATGAGAAGAGAAGTCGGTGTAGGATAGAGCTAAGGATGATCTTGAGAGTATGCGCGGTACACCCTCGTTTTTGATTAGTTGCAATTACATTGCGATGTATATAACTTACTTAGGAGATACTGGTACTTGAGATTTTGACATGATGACAGATAAGCATGCGAATATAGTACCCTACTGATGTTAAGTAGATGGATGTTCCTAGTATGCTAAAGTAGCAACTAGATGAGTTAACTGGTAGCAATTACCGTAGGAGGTCCAGACCGAGACATAGTACTATTAATGGTGTCGGTTTAGAAGGGACATTACGATAGATACTATGGTTTTTGTAGGGTTTAAATAACCCCTTTATGTAAGCCCTCTAAAAAAAAAAAAGAGGCATTCTACTGATGGATATATTAGGTTGACCAGAGTGGTCTTTTTTGTTAGCATTTCGTGAGTGCTTATTGCCTTACAGATGAATGTTAAGGTGACCATGAGGGTTTCCTTAAAGTTGAGTTAGTAAATTGAACTTGAGTTTTGAGGATGCTTAGAGCGTTGGTCGAGTTGAGTTTTCCTTTTGTGATTTCAAAAATGCCTCAAAGATGTCATCAAGAGTGTGATGTGAAGGATAGGCGGGATAATACTCCGCCACCACCACCGCAACATGAGAGGAGAGTAAAAAAAAAAAAAAAAATATTGAACTTTTGAAACAAGAGTCTAGAACATAGGACCCTGAGTTTAAGCTTTTAGCTTGCTGGTGTGAACTTAAGTTTTGTTATGTATAGTATGTTGAGGGTTTAGAAGACACAGAATTTCCAAGTTCGGGATAGTATATTCCGTGTGACTGGGGAGTGATTATGTTGGACCTGGCCAGTCCGCATGATCCAAATCTCAGTAGACGTGTTTTGGGTTTATAAACCCATGTGTTTCAACTTTCGGTTGAAAAAAAAAATCAGATGGGTTCTCACTCTAGGTCATTTTGTTCGACCTGGTAGTTACTCCTTTCTACCCTCTGGTTATTTATTTGAGTCTCTTGAACAAATTTTCTACAACACTTTATTCTGATATCATTTGAGATTTGAGTTTTTACAACTTTTGAGTTGCCCTAGTAGATTATTTTGAGGTATACGACTAAGAAGTGTTAGTATATTGACTTAGTAAGTCACCCAAACTATAGCTTGGTTAACTGTCCATCAGTTTGTGTCTAAAATTAGTTGACATTAGTTCTTCTCCTATGATTATTATCAACCATACATTTTGTTAGCAATTTAGAGTACAAACCGTAATGTAGGGTTTCAGTACAAGGACTTGAGTTGTTTTGTCTATGATGATTTTACGATTGAATCCTTACACATGTAATATGTGGCAAGGAGTGTGTTGATTATCGCTTTTCTCTTGAAAATATAATGTCGTGTAGACGAGGAACTAGAGACAAGGTGGGGACAGAAATGAACCATTACGAAAGGTTGAGGAACTTTTTCTCGAGTAAAGCTTGTTTTATTTATTAAAACCAAGAATCTAGTTGAGGGTAAACTCTAAGATTAAGACGATGAAGAGAACCTTTGATTTTCCTTGTACCGCACGAAAATGACTTCATGTGTTGCGTTCCAGTTGACTAGATTTACAGATTTTGGTGGGAGGCCAAAAGAAAAGCAATGACTCAAGAATGTGGTTAGCAAACTTGTCTTAGAAAGACTTTAAGACGGACACATATTACATATTATATATATATATATATATTTTCTTTTCCAATATCTGCGATAGGAGGAGAGAAACGAAAATGTTCAATCTAAAGCAAAACAGGATATCTATGACCCAGTATGACCACATTTGTTGTGGCATGTCCGTTATGCCCCACAATAGGTGGACACCAATGAAAAAAAAATCCAGAAGAAGTTTCGACTTGGCCTAAAGTATGAGATAAGAATGGCATTCGCCAACCACGTTGAGTTTACGTACTTTGAATTGCTCAGCAAAACTCTAGACGTCGAGGTAGTTATGCACGGGGATCACCCGACACAAATTCAAACTGAACAAGGTGATCAAGACATAAGAAACTTTTCACCCATAGAAGGAACGATGATAGTAACACGTAGTTATATGAACCTTTAATTGAATGTAGGATCACTTAAGGTGGTAGCGAATAACTTGATGTTATACCAATATGGAACGTAGATGTAACCCTAAGAATGGACTGGTTAGCTGAGAACTATATGCTATGATTTATGCAATGAATGGGAATCTCCTTCAAACCTCCAAGAATAGACGCTTTAAGTTTTCACGAGATTAGTATAAGGAGCGGATACCAGTTATTTCATATATACAGGCCATGAAGGTGATAAATAAGAAACATTACCAAGCTTTCCTTGTATACCTAAACGGATGAGCTAGCACAGAAAGGACAGTTGAGGACGTAGAAGTTATACGTGAATTTCATTATGATTATCCGGAGAACTTACCAAGACTGCCACCCAATAGATAAGTAGAATTTACCATCGACCTAGTACCAGGATCGACACGTGTATCAAAAGCATTGAACAAGATGACTCCAAAGGAATTGGAGAACCTAAAGATCCAATTGCAGAAACTACTAGACCTAAGTTAGATCATGTCTAGTGCATTCCCATCGGGAGCACATATTTTGTATGTTATGAAGAAGTATGGTACTTTAAAAAGGCGCACAGACAATAGAGCGTGGAACAAATTAATACTCAAGAATGAATATCCTTTACTGAGGGTAGATGAATTGTTTGACCAACTCAAAGGTGCAAATGTGTTTTCCAAGATCGATTGAGAATCGGATGTCATCACCCAAGACAACTTTTAGAACGGGTTATGACCACTACAAGTTTGTAGTTGTGCCATTCAGGCTAACAAATGCCCAGATATATTCATGGGCATCATTGATAGAGTATTCTACCTTCACCTGGATAAGTTCGTCTTAGTGACTCCAAGAATGAAGATGAACATAAGGAACATTTAGGGACCATGTACACAAGTACTATTGGGTGAACGAATTTATGCCAAATCAGTAGGTGTGAGTTTTGCTCAAGGAAGTGGCATTTTCTGGAACATATTGAATGATTTGAGTTTATATATGTGTTTATATTTATTAAATATTGCACGTATAATTTACTTAGATTAATTTGAACACCAAGGTTCAAATTTGATGAAGGCCGTGAGTCATAAGGCCAGAGACGAGCGATGCTCGATTTTAATTGAGTTATTTTGAGCATGCCAATGTGTTTAGAATAATTAAAAATATTTGTATTTAAATTTTTGGAATTTATTTCCATTAAATACGAATTTTCTAACTATTCGATGATTTATTAAGTTGAGATATGTGGAGTATGTGAAGTCATGTAAGTGAACTAGCAGTGCATATGAGTTAATGCTATGTTAGTAAGACTATATGAATTATTTGAGTATTTATGAGAAATTAGCATGGATTAGATTTATTAGTTTAAATGAGATAAATGAATTAGAGAAGCATGTTAATTAATTATAGTTGGAATTTAGTATTTAATTACAAAGTTCGAAATTTAATCAAGAACTATGAGCATGATAAATTGTTAAGATATAATTTATTATTTTGAGTTTGATATCGATTATGTGTCTAAATGGAGTGAGTGTGAGAGTTATGAATAACGCACATAAATGTTGGTATCTGACACTCAAACAATTGGTGTCGAGTATAAATGATAGTTTAATGATAAAGAGTTTTGATGATTTTAAATTGTAGTGCTAGAGATTCTAAAACCTGATAAGGAATTTGTAGTAGCTGATGAGACAAAGAGGATGGGTTGAACCCGTAAAGGATTATGATTTTGGTATTAACCATCGCATGGACAAGACCAATGTAGTAGATGATGCAGTGAGCCTGAAGGTCTCGTCTAAGATATGATAAGATGATGATAGAAGTGATTAAACCACCCAGCTTGAGGAAAATTGTGGTAGGAGCACGAAGGAAGAATGAGAAGTTAAGAGTAAGAATAAGGATAAGAAATTTCAAGAATTACCACGAGGAATCAAATAATGCTATCTTCTTTGAAGGGAAGATATGCATCTCCATGACAATGAACTTAAGAATAAGATAAAGCCATGGCACCCATATACTGTCACCAGGAAGTACTAAGATATATTAAGATCTAGAAAAAATTCTAGTTAGGAGAAATGAAACGAGGTGTAACCTCATTTGTTGAAATATGTCTTGCGTGCTAGCAAGTGAAGGTTTTACAACATATCATATCGTTACTTTGAGTCTTCGAGCTCATAAAGTCAAGCTTAATGTCGTGTTTGGGACAAACCGAGCCCTTAACGAACCAATGGATTTCTTTGTCGAGATGGATTTTTTCGAACCCTTCAGACTTAAGCAAAGGTTGTCACGAAAGGGGGCAGTGAATGCCCACATGACTCGAGATTCCATCGATGAATGAATAAAAGTTTATAACGGCGTTTTAGGCTGACTGCCTACATGCTCGAAATGGTTGGTCTCCTTACAAACTGTTTAAGTTGCCTTAAGAATGCTTTAGAGATATTAGTCATTATAGTTCCGCTTAAACGACATAGAAATTTCTAATAAGGTATGTTGAAGACGACTGAGCTAAACCGGGGTGAAAGCTGAGAACATGTTTTTGCCACTCATTGTGAGACATATAATACCAGTTATCAATCGACTATCGATAGGTTGGCAAATGAGGCGTTACACGTGAGGAAATATAGATCACCACTTTGTTGAGATGAAATGACTAGATGATTGAAATCATCCGTCAAAATTTGATAGTGAATAAAAGAGGGCCATGATTGACAGAGTCATATGTTGACAAATGACGAATTGACCCATGATGTGAAAGTGAAGAGATAATTTCCATAAAAGTTTCTCCATCAAGAGAAATCATTGGATTCAATGTGAAGGGTAAATCTAAACCCCGTTTTATAGGCTCATACGAGATTGTAGAAAGGATGAGCCCAATAACTTATTGGTTAGCGTTAGCGCTAAGCTTTGAGAATGTGCGTAACGTATCCCTTGTGTCGCGAATAGAGAAGTATGTTTACGATTCAAAGCATATGATCCATAAGAACAACATTGTTATTAGTCAATATTTGAGTTACGAAGGAAGATCCAAATCTATCTTAGATCGGGAAGTTCAGGTACTAAGGACTAAGTCGATACCGATAGTAAGGGACCTATGAATATATCATGGTCAAGAATAGACTACGGTCTAACAGGAAAGTGAAGTACTCAGAGTTATTTTCTGAGGTACAAATTTCGGGACGAAATTTCTTTTAAGGGGGATAGTATGTAATGACCCGACTTTTAATTGAGGATTTAAAATCTTCTAATGACTGATTAAGGATTTATTATGATAATTAGGGTTCGGCATCCATTAATAAAATACGAACTTATATGAATTTGATGATTTATATACGTGATGATTTATTTTTATTTTTATTTTCAGTGGACGATGCACTCAAAATATATTTTGAGTCCATTAATTTATTAATGAGGATTTAACATTGAAGTGTTAAATATGAATTTTTATTAATTACTAAAGTTGATCCATGTGGTTAGTTAATTTATTAAATTGACAGGCCCAAATGGATTTTATACTTCAAATAAAAATTAGTCTTGTATGTGTCAATGTATTTAAATGAGTTTGGAACCATATAATTAATGTATTAATCTCTTAGATTTTTTTTTAATGATTAAATTTGAATAAATCCTAAGCATGCTGAAGAATTTACTACGCATGCTGAAGAAATTCTTCAGTCATACTAAGTATGCTGAAAAAAGAATTCCATGTTCATACCAACATTTCCACGATCCTCATTCTTCTTTAAAGCCAACCCCACGCCTTCACCATCTTCACCATTTTCAACAACTGCAGCCCATTTTCCGCAGCAAGTTCACAAAGCAACCACACCACCAGACCAAGGTTTTCTTCTTAAACTGAGCTCGTTTATTTTGAGCTCTCTATTTCGTTCAACTATTGCAGAGAACCACCAACACATACGAACTTCTCATATTTCATTTTTATGTGCATACGCAGCCTGTTATAAACAGAATTTACATATACAAATGAAGAGTTGAAATTACATGAATAAATGTTTAAGTGCAGTATGCTCGATTGAAGAACATTTACAGTATTTGAAAATGAATTCAGTAAAAAGCCTATTTCTATGTGTTGACTGAAATCGGGGCTGAACCCCCTGATTCGTGTGTGAGAAGGGTTCAGGGAGGCGGCTGCCGCGGAGGCACGTCGCCGGCGTCGGAGCGGCGGCGGCGAACCTGCCGTTGTCTCCGATCTGCCAAGAATCAAAGGGAAAGAAGAGAGGGTTTTTAGCTTATAGTTTAAAAAGGAAAGAAGGGGAAAATGATAGAAGATAGGGTTTACCTGGGTTGTCGGCGGCTGCGGCTGCGGCTTCGCCGGAAATCAGAGAGGCAGATGCTGTCGGCGGCGGCGGTTCTCCTGCTGCTGGGCCGTCGGATCTGTTAACGAGGGAGATGTGAGAGAGAGGAAGACGTGAACGGGAGAGGCGAGGACGACCGGAGGTGGCCGCGGCAGCCTTCGCTGCTGCAGTCACAGAGCCGATCAGAGAGGGAGGCCGGAAGCGAAGCTACTCGCCGGAGACGATGGTTCCGCCGTGGAGGTGAGGCGGAGGAGGTGACAGCGGCGGCGTGGTGGCGCTTGCTGTGTCTTGTTCCGGCAGTCTTGGGAGAGAGAGATAGAGGCGAGAGGGTGAGAAAGGACGAGAGTTCAGGGGAGGAGAGAGAGGCAGCAGCCGCGCCGCTCGCCGGCGGCGGCGGTGGCGGCCAGGTTGCACGGCAGGCGGACAGATCGTCCGAGAGAGAGAGTGAGAAAGAAGAGAGAGAGACGAGAATGAAGGGGGAGGGGCGCAGCTTAGATAGAAGAAGGGGGAAGAAAAGAAAAAGGGTTTGGGTTAGGGTGTTTGAGGTTGGGCCGGGTTTTGGGCCGGGTTTTGGGCCGGGTTTTGGGCCGTTTTTAATAAGTAATTGGGCTTGTTTTTATAGGGCCATGTTCTATTTATTTATAATGGGCTTATTTCATTTAAAAGTTTTGGGCATTTGTTAATTTTTAAATGTTTGGGCCTTGTTTAAAAAAATATATATATAATGGACCTAATTTATCTAATTAATTTGGGCTTGTATTTATTTAAATCATTTGAGCTCTTATTTATCTAATTTAAATTGAGCTTGATTAATTGATTAATTTAATTACATATGAACCTTTAAATTAATTATTTAAATGGAGTTCATTTATTTCAAGTATTTTTTTTATAAGTGGATTTTAAAATAAAATATTTTTGAGTTAAACTCTTATTTAATGAATTCTTTTCAAAAGGCTTATTAATAAGGTTTATTTGAAAAAGATTACATTGTTTTAAATATGAGAAAGCATGATCTATGATGACATAATTTGTTTATGTAATATTATATGATTTGTTATTAAATGACGGAATATCTGACTTGATGGCGTGAGTAGAATGAGTTATGGTTGATGCGCATGTTGATATTCGAATAAATAGTTTCGAACCTAAATGTTAGTTATGTGATAAATGTTTTGAGTTTAAGGTTTTGAACGAGACGAGACAAGATTAATATGGATGCTAGAACCCTAAAATCATTAAAGAAGATAGTTTAGTTTAGAGACCTATCTTCCTTTCTTACACGACTTTCTTCTCGAACTTATCGACTCTTCGTCAATAAAGGTCCAGACGGGAAGTGAAAGCTAAAGAAGGAGGTAACTCTACGCCCCTAGTGGGAACGAATAAGGTGGGCATTACTTTTACTATACGTATATAGAGATCCCCTGCGTGTCGTAGGCCTCTTATACGAATGAATGCATGAGATGATTTAACTGTTAATTTCAGTTTTATATATCTATCAAACAAGTTTAATGCTACATTTGAACAAGTTATTTCGTTACAAAATCTTTGAACTGGAAAATATTACAACTATTGTCTTGCCATAAATGTTTCAATGTTTGGTATGATATCTATCTGATGTGGCTTTGCCAGTTATTATGCAATCGAATTCGGGTCCTGAGCAGTTGATAGCTATCCTGCCTTGACTAGTGTACACCAGTGACCGTGAGTCATCTAGCGGGTTGGCCGGTCAAGTGACCGTGAGAGGTGGCCACCTCTCCGGCACACAGTTCCAGATATGATAGATTACAAGAGAACTTAGTCTGCAGACGAACTTTAAGAATCACAAATGAATTTAGTAAGCTTGGGCCTTTTTAGCGAAAAACTCCCTTGCTGTACTGTTTATGATGGCATGACAATTTACAGTTTTGAAGCATGTATTTTTATACCTAGGCATACGTGCCCACTGAGTGCTTTTGTACTCAGCCCTGCATATGTTTTCTAAATGTGCAGGTTGAGCTGATGTGATGATGGTGCTGCAATGAGCGGAGTCTCCAGGGTTGTTAATAAATAGTTAACCTGTCTAGAATATGTCTTCATACATATGTCTAGCTACTTTCCGCTGCAAGATGTTGTTGATGTTATAGTATGTTATGTCATACTTTGAGTCTTAAGAGAATGGTTTCATATGATGTATAACTTGATTAATGATATTAATTAAGTTTTATGTTGTCTTTCATAGACTGTTCAAAAGAGTATTAATGAGTAAATACGATGATTTTTCTTAAGTTAAGTAAGATTTACGGTTTCAAATGATGCCCCTTTCTTTTCCCGCTTCTGAATCCCCTTCCCGAGTCATAACCCCGGTTAAGCCATCCTTAGGGATTGCGGGCTGTGACAAAATCCCATCTATCTATCTTTCTCAGAAGCCATCTCGCTCATTCTTTATGATATTCGTTCTATTTACTTCAATCTCTTTTTCTATGTTCACTTTATTTCTAATTTTGTACGTTCTGAATTCTTAAATGAGATAAGGTACCCCAATCTTCACCGGAGGGCGGCGGCGTATTCCTGCCGGAGACTGATTCCATTACCGGCGGCAAAACGGCGCCGGCAATTACCGGCGGCATAGTGCCGCCGGTAATTGTTTTTGAAATTTAATTAATTAATTAATATTTTTATTTATTTATTTATTTCATAAATTAGACGAACTTCTCAGTCGGTCACCCATCTTAGTTGTGCTCTAAGTCAAGCACGCTTAACTTTGAAGTTTCTTTCGAATGGTCACCAGTACA
Source organism: Salvia miltiorrhiza (assembly GCF_028751815.1). Taxonomy (NCBI): domain Eukaryota; kingdom Viridiplantae; phylum Streptophyta; class Magnoliopsida; order Lamiales; family Lamiaceae; genus Salvia; species Salvia miltiorrhiza. Next base: position 24,055,029 of record NC_080389.1, on the reverse strand, counting down.
GAACACTCGTATTATTGATATATATAGTACTATTAATTCATTTAAAGTCTAATTCAATATACAAAATCATATATTCATAACCTTATTATAATATATCGAGATGGTATCCATGAGATGCTGTTAATTACGGATCGAACTCGTTTTTGTCTATATTTTTATGTCGCAAAAGTATTTATTTATTAATTTATTATTATAATTTTTTTTAATCAATCTAGTTTATACACCATAAGTATTTTAATTTGATAATTGTATTTTGAATTTATTTCCATACGTCCTTATTTTTATAAAAAACAAGGGAGATAATTTGTTATAAGATAAGTAATTTGAATTTATTTCCATTCGTCATTATTTTGAATTTATTACTTTGTTACGAAGTAAGTGTAATGTTGTTTGAAAACATGAAATTAATAGTTGCTCAACATAACATAAATGTAAAAAGAAAGTGCAAGTGTAATTTTGTTTCAAAACATAGTTCAAACAAATAGTTCCAAAACATGAATTAAATAGTCCAAAACATGAAATTAATAGTTTCAAAACATGAAGTGCTGCTCAAGGTAGCTGACCCGACCACCTCATGAACTCCTCGAATTGAGCCATACGCTGCTCGAGGGCCTCACGTGCTGCTCGAGAAGCCTCTCGCTCGGCCTCACGTGCTGCTTGTTCGGCCTGAAGGCGCTCTTCCAGCGTGGAAATTCGTGTCTCATACAGCTGCTGAGACATCACGGAAGTGCCTGTGCTTTGAGTAAACCCCCTACTAACCTGGTTCCGACCGGCACTTCCAGTGCCGTAGAGCCGGGACCTGTCGGGCCATACGACCTCCAAGTAGATCTCAGGTAGCCGGTCCTCTCGCCCAGTTGTTTAGCCCTATTTTGTGATGAATTTGTGAGTCTTTTTGCTGTGCATTCGAGCATGCTTCGTGTATTTTTGCTCTATCCTTCACTTGCTCGATGTTATTTGGTGGTGTAACTGTTGTGTGCAGGAATCGGGAGTGGTCGTGCTGTTTGGCATCGTTTTGGAGCACCTTTTGGATCAAGTCTCACAGCCGCCGCCGTCTCACAGCGCCGCCGTCCACGGCGCCGCCGCCCCACGGCGCGCACCGTGCAGTTTTTGGAGAGGATCAGCGAAGAGAGCTCACGGCGCCGCCGTGTCACGGCGGCCGCCGTCCCTGTGTAATCCGGCAGTTACGTTTTTCCATTTAAAAGCCGATTTTTAGGGTTTCTTGCACCATTCTCGACCCCAGCAGCCTCCTAGGCGATTTTCCCTTGCTTTCCCTTAGTTTTAGAGTAGTTAAAACATCAACAAACATCTTTTGGCTTGTAGATTGAAGATCATGTTAGTTGTCATTACATCGGATTGAAGTTTTAGATCGTCCTCGCTGTAAGAACTCAGTTTATGTTTTATATATGATTGAATTCTAGTTTATTCCCTTCGCGTAGATTAATGTTGCTTCGAGTTTAATTGATGAATTGTTTGTTCTTTAATCTCGCCTAGATAATCGTTGTTTATGATTGATTGTTTTATCTATTGCTTCCTAGATTGCTAGTTTAGAACCCTAGGTTTATTAGTCTTCCTGCGTTCTTAATCTGCTTCCTATCTTTCGCCTAGATAGATTTATATGCTTTATTTCAATTACGCATTAGTTAATTGGAGAGAGAGTGCCAGACCCAACTATCCGATTAGAGTGTTAGGTTTATTTCCTGTTTCCTGTGAATAGCACGATCGAAACCCTGCTAAGCCTTCCTTGAGAGACGACTTGAGTCACCATACCTCCCTAGGACGACCTCGTATAAATTCGAGTCCATCCACTAGGTGTTTTTGGATGAGTCAAATTTTGGCGCCGTTGCCGGGGAAGGCTTTAGGCATTTGATTGTGTTGCATTGTTTTCCGTGTTTATTTTTGTTTCTTTTCTTTTAACTCGGTTATTTTCTCCCTCCGGTGCGTTTGATTTGTTTGTTCGTGTTGTGTATGCAAGGACGCAGAAGCTTGAAGAGAAAGCTTGCACCTTACTACGACAACATTCACCGACCTCGGGAGGTCCTTTTAAGCCTGGAGGAGGAGTCCGAGTCCAGTTTGAGAAACCTTGTGGAATCACAGTCTCGAGAGGAAGACCGTGAAGAGAGAATCGCTTCCAACCCCATTCTGGAAGCCGTTGAAGATACACATCCAGTGCATGCGGAAGAAGAAGAAGCTCGGCCCAACCCTGACCAAGAAGTCATGGCTGAGCAGAATGTACAATACATGGGGGATTTCTCCAAGCCGGTTATTGGGAACACTAGCACTTCAGCGATAGTGCTTCCCACGGCGGTCCGGAATTATAATCTGAAGCCCAACGACTCGAACCTGCTGCTGCTCTTTCATGGGATGCCGAGTGAGGACGCCTTACAGTTCATCCGTGACTTCTGCACTCAAGTGCAGACCTTCCCACTGTTGGAGCTCACAGAGGATCAGTTGAGACTCAAGTGCTTACCTTATGCACTCAAGGACCGGGCTAGAACGTGGTTGTTGTCCCTGCCGCCGAACTCTATCACCACATGGGGAGAGGCGTGTGAGAAGTTTATGCTCAAGTACTACCCTAATCACAAGATACAGGAAATTAGGAGCCAGATAATGAACTTCATGCAAGGAGCAGACGAGCCTCTCCACGAGGCTTGGGAGAGATTCCAAGAGCTCCTCCGCCAGTGCCCGTAGCACCAGTTAGCACCCGTCATGTTGATGCAGTTCTTCTATGACGGATTGATTCAGACGGCACAGTTTATGGTGGACAGTACAGCAGGGGGCAACATTGCCCGGAAGACAGCTGATGAGCTCGAAGAGATTTTCAATACACTTGCAGCTAGTTCTCAACAAAAGTCAGTCAGAGGAAGGAGAGTCGAAGCCAGTGCAGTAGCCCCGAACAATGAGCTTCAGAAGCAGGTAGCGGACTTGATGAGGCAAGTTCAGCACCTAAGAATGAACCAGGTGGAGACTCCACCCGTTCAAGCACCGCCAGCAGAAGGTTGTGGCATATGCGGCAATTTCGGCCATGGAACCAACGCGTGCCATCGAATGGGGGAATTCACACCTGAAGGAGAAGCAGAGGTCTATGCTACTCAGGGCTATCCGGGGAGGCCTCAATTTGAACAGAGGCCCATCTTTAATCAAGGGCAACAAAGCTCCAACTCGGGTTGGAGAAATGAGCAGAACTCTGGATGGAGGAACCAAGCTCCTGGGCAAGGGTCGGGATCAAACCAAGGCAATCAGTTCCCCCGACCTCCACAGCAATTGGGGTATCAGAACCAGCAGCAGTTTTACCCATCTCAACAACAGCCCTCATTCCCTCAGCAGCAGCATTACCCTCAACCATATCAGCAACAGCAACCACCGCAGCAACTCTACCCACCTCAGCAGCACCAACCTCCAGGACCCTTATTTGAAGATCAGATGCAAGCTTTCATGCAAGCTAGCAAACAGGTGATAGAGGCTCAGAGTGCTACCATCAAGCGCCTCGAGACTACAGTTGGGCAACTAACAGGAGCCTTGAATCAGTTGCAGCAAGAACAGCCAACTGGGAAGTTCCCAAACCAGGACCAACAACCGTGGTGAAGTCTAACGTTCAAACCTATCTAAACTAGTCGGAAAAGGACGTCGGAATCACCTGTATCGCAGTGTGAGAGGGGATTTGCTTGAAAACTTGCAGACGAGATTTTTTAAGGTAAAATTGCATATCAAATAATGGTTTACAAAGCGTATTTATAGGATTACATTAGGGCGAAGGGTAAAAGGGGCTTTTCATGTCGTTCACGTACTCCACATGCGGCGTACGTGAACGTTTCTCTCTCCACTAACAAACTCTCTAACTATTTTGCAGCTTTTTGTTAAACACGTGCTCTTTTCCAGCTCTCATTACTGGTTGTTTCCACTCCCTAGGTCTTCTCCGTATGTCGTTTTAGTGCTGCGCTGTCCTCTCTAGTCTGCGCAGACCTTCGGCGGCGCCGCTATCTTTTATGATGTGGCTTTGCCTCTTTCGATCCGAGTGGGCCTGGGGTTTAAACCAGCTTCTTTCTTAGTCTGCGCAGACATTCGACGACGCCGTTGTATTATTTCGACGATCGTGTGATGTATCCACGTTTCTTGAGTCCAGTGTGTTCCGGGGCTAAGTCGGCGCCGCTGTCCTTGTTTGGGGTAGGATGGCTGATGGGATCCTCACTCCTCATCAGCTACTCCCCCCTAGTCTACGAAAAGGAGAGCTTTGAATTTTCGTAGCTGTGCTTGAAATCAGGTTTCCCCTATTTTAGTCTGCACCGACTTGTATCGGTATCGCTACTTTGCCTTGACCGTTGTGTGACGCGATTCTGCTCTTCTGAGTCAAGTATGCTTAGAGCTTGGTTCAGTTTCTTTCTCAATCAACGATGCCTTAGACTTGCGTTGCTTTCTTGTCAAATATGTCTTCTGAGCCGAGTATGTTAAGGGCCCCAAGTCGGCGCCGCCGATCCGTAAGGTGGCTGATGGGATCCTTGTTCCTCGTCAGCTACTCCCCCCCAGGTGGAATCCGTAAGAGAGCTTTGAATTTTCGTGGCTACACTGGTTCTTCGAGTTTCCTCTAAACGGCGCAGGCTTCAGTTGGCACCGCTTCCCTGGTATTTCTGGGTGAGAAGTTTTTGAATTTCTTTTTGTAATTGTATTGAGTGTTTGGTGCTTTCTTGTCTTCGTATGGTTTTTCCCTCTGTCTATGACGTCTTGTCATTTAATGACTGACACCTTTGCTATTCCCCGTACCCATCTTTTCACAGCTCCAGACTCGATCTACACCCTCACTTTTCAACCGCCATTTTCGAGATTAAATCTGGACCCTTGAAATTTTTAACCCGAATGATTTCCCTCCTTTTCGGTCTTTTCGAATCCCCCTCCTCTATAAATGTTCGTTCTCTCTCATTTTCCTTCTTCTCTTTCTTCCTTCACTCTTCTGTTGCAATTTTTTTTTCTGTTTCGGTTTCTCCTTTCCCCCCGCCGGTCGTTCCCCTTTCTCTTCTCGCCCTCCCTGTCGCTAGATTTAACCAGGTATCTCTTCTCTCCTTCCTCTAGCTTTGCGATATTTTACTTTTTCCTTTTAACGGCTTCTTCATCCCCCTTCCTTCCCCTTTCTCGCTCCGTGCTGTTTTCTTGTTCGCAATTTTGCATTATCCATGGCCGCTTCGTCTGCACTTCCCCAATCCACTCTGTCTACCCGGTCCATGAAGATGATAAGGGATACCCTTCGTATCGATGTTGGTGATTCGGATTACAAAATCCGGATCCAAAATCCCGCTGACCCTGATTCCGATATGCCTAATACTTTCCGGGGCATTAATCCTGACGTTGTTTCGATTTGGGTCGATCAAGTTGATGCTGGACTGCGCAATCCTCCTTCTCATTTTTTGATTGAACTATGTAATTTGTATGGCATTCCCTTTTTTCAACTTTCTCCTTCTTCTATTCGTCGAGCCCATGTGCTACATATAGTTTGCGCCGCTAACGATTATCCTTACAGCGATGCCCTCTTCCATAAGACCCATGTTTTGAAACGAACAGGGTCCCATTATAACTTCACCTCCAAGGCTGGGGGTTATATGGCTTTTATGAAAAAAATGACCTCTTTAGACAAAGATTTTCAAGATAAATATTTCTTTGTCCAAACCCGAAATGGCACTTGGCCAGACATCATCGGCGCCGATGCCCAACTTCAATGGCATGAAACTAAGCATCTCACCCCTTCTAGTTCTGCGCGCGTCACTGATATTGAACATATTCTTCTGACGCGATTGACCGAGGCCCGGGTCAAGGAAGTTTTGGATGTAAAGGTGCTGGTGACTAGACCCTCTGTCTTGGCCGGTGCAGGCTTATTCTCCCGCTATCCCCTATCTCCCAAGGGTATTAAATGTGTTTTAACATTAATACTTGTCATGTTTTGCTTTTACGTCCGCTCCTCTTTCTTGTGAATGTCTGATTTGTTGTTTGGATTGTGTTTCTGATGTGCCTTCCATTTTGTTTGCTCTGTATTAGGTATGGATACGTGGAAAACCCCGTCGGTTGGTGTCATTGATAGTTTCAACTTTTCCCAAAGTGGTGCTATTGAACCGTCTCCAGCTGCGCAGACTGTAGGCGGCGCCGCGCAAGCCATTGCCGCGGGGTCCTGCGGTTCTCGACGCCCCCTAGTTAATCCCCTCCGGCTTCGTGATGCGGATACCGGAAATGTGGAAGAGGATGATCCTCCAGTTCTGAAGAAACGCAAAGGCGCTTCGACTAAGAAGCAGTTGCAGCAGAAGAAAAAGAAAACTGCGACGTCTACGGCGCAGCCGAAAACCGTCGTATTGTATTCAGAGGATGCTACCTCCTCTGCTCAGATGCCTGTTTCTCCTCATCGTTCCCGCGATGTTGGGGTGTCCTTTGGAACGGGGATCGCCCCTCGTGTTCTTGGAGATCTAACTGGTGAAGAATGTCGATCTCAAATGATCGCCCAGATTGCTCTGGCTGATCTTCAAGCTCAGGAGTCCTTGAACCGCCGGCAAATGGCGGATGGCCTTGTGATGACGATTGAGACGGTGGGCTTATTTTCGTTTATTCTATTTTCGCTTTTTTAGATGTGTGTTCCCTAAGTTCCTTTGTTATATCATCTGCGCAGGCTAGGGTTGAATGTTTGGCTATTGTTCGAAGTCTTCTCCGTGCAGAGGGCGAGGTCCAAGCCAAAGATAAGGAGTTCCTAGCGGCGCTGGCCCGATGTACTACTGCTGAAGAGGAAGCTCGCCGTTTGCGAGAGGAAAACGAGAAGTTGAAGGCTGAGAGGTTGTCCGTTGATACGGAGCTGGCTCGGGTTCAGGGAGAGTTAGCGCGCGTGAAGCATGAGAATGAAAAAGAACTTGCAGCCGCCGCCCAAGATCATGCGGAGAAGTTGGCTGCCCTCAAGCAGGAGATCGTGGCGAAAGAAAACGCGGCTTTCCAGAATGGCATTAAGCAACACCGGCTGTGCTACTTTCTTTCCCCGGAGGGTCATGCGTTCTTGCGTATCATATTGCAAGAAACTATCATCGCATTCACCTGTACCCCCGAATTGCTGACTGCTGCTGCCCCAGCGTTGAAATGGCTTGTCAAGGAGTCTACCGAGATTACTCTTAACTTGACTCAAGCTTCTCCCGAGCAGAGAGCCTTGTGCGAAAATGATGCGGTGCTGCATGCCATTGATTCCAATGCTCTTGGAAAGATTTTGGGTATCCGCGCTGATTCGCCACCGACTCCCGAGTGGTGGTTCCCTATTGCAGACAAGGCCATCAACTTGTTTGTGATGGGCCGCAATGCTAACCCTCCGCCTACTCTGCCAGCTCGGCCCTTTATTAGGACGCCTTATATGGACGAGATCCGCTCTCGTATCCGATCAGTTCGGGGTAATTACCCCGGTGGCGGAGTGTTTTATGAGCCAGCTCCCGTGATCATGGCGGCGCCGGCTTCTTCCGCGCATGAATCTCCGCAGCCCGAACCTTCCGGTGGGGACAGTGGTGGCAACACGGATGAGGAGATACAGTTGGAGAAACCCCCAACTCCACCTTCCAACCCTTAGATGCTAGAACGCTTCCTCTTCTGGTTTTGAAAACTTCATATTTGTAATGAGACTTTCATCTGATGAGAACTGGTGTAACTTGTAATTTGTTTGGCTCTTCGTATGAATCTTTCCTTTTTGGTATCTTCTTCTTCTTTGTAGCCATTCATTATTTCGTGTTTTGTTTTTGTAAATGTCGTGTGTTGTTTATAAATTCTCTGTTGCTATTGCGCAATGATATTTCTCGAATCAGATTACTCTCCGAATGACAGCTAGGACCGTAATCTTGATTGATGCTCTACACCCCCATACTCGTCAGAATGTTCGGATTCTTGGTTCAACCATGGGAATTTTGGCTGATTCTTTGGACAAAATGTTTGTCTGCGCAGACTTGGGATCTTGGTCTGCGCGGACTGGGGACTTGGACCATCGTTTTTTAAGTCTTGCAGTTAATGCCTCGAATTTGTGCCGTGAATTTGTGCAATTTATGCCTCGAATTTTGCAATTTAATGTCTTGAATTTGTGCAATTAATGCCCTCGTCGTGCAGTTTATGCCTTAGATTGTGCAATTTATGCCTTGGATTTGTGCAATTAATGCCCTCGTCGTGCAATTTATGCCTTGGATTGTGCAATTTATGCCTTGGATTGTGCAATTTATGCCTTGAATTTGTGCAATTAATGCCCTCGTCGTGCAATTTATGCCTTGAATTGTGCAATTAATGCCTTGGATTGTGCAATTAATGCCTTGGATTTGTGCTTGCATCATCTTCTTAACCTGTGTTGTAAATTATGTTGAAGAAAACATAAGAGGCGAATTTCCCCTAAAACCATAGATCTTTATTGATAACGACCATGGCCCCAGACCTCATTAAAACCCCTGTGGGGAAAAAGAGTATCTGGTCTACATAATGATGGGACATGAATAAGATTCACACATAGAATTTCTTGAGGTGATTGATGTTCCACGGCCTCTCGAGAGCTCTCCCCTCTTGATCAGACAGATGATAGGCTCCGCCTTTTAAGACTTCGGTGATGATATATGGTCCTTCCCAGTTAGCTTCAAATTTCCCAGTAGCTTTCAGAGCATCCGCGCGCTTGAGTACCAGATCGCCCTTCTGGAATCGGCGCTGCTTGACCTTCTTATCATACCCTGCTTTAATGATGCTTTTGTACTTGGCAGCCTTGACTTGGGCTTCTTCTCGCTTTAGATCTATGAGGTCCAGCTCAAGCCTGCGCAGTTCTTCATTCTGCGCTGGATCATATGTACAAATTCGATGTGATTCTAACCTTACCTCTGCTGGAATGACTGCATTTGAGCCATAAACCAAAGTGAACGGGGCTTCTCCTGTGGCTGTTTTGGGACTGGTACGCAGCGCCCACAGGACCGTGTCCAATTCTTCTGCCCATCGTCCTCTGCTTCTTTCTAATCTTTTCTTGATTCCCTCACAGATAGTGCGGTTAGCCAGCTCGACTTGACCATTGGCTTGGGGATGGGCTACTGAGACGAATCTCTGCTCGATGTCCATCCTTGAACAAAAATCCCCAATTCTTTGACTAGTGAACTGTGCTCCATTATCTGATATTAGAACTCTGGGCACCCCATATCTGCAACAGATGTTTTTCCAGATGAACTTTTCGACGGTGGTCTCATCCACCCTTGTTACCGCCTCTGCCTCCACCCATTTCGAGAAATAGTCTACTGCCACTATCAAGAAACATTTGCCTCCCGGCTGTAATACCCGGACTTTTGATGACGTGTTTAATTGCTTGATTTTGAGTAATTAGGGTTTAGATCCCTTGTTTGATTTACTTTGTAAAGAGATGAAGAGTTATATGAAGTTTTGTTGTTATATTTTAAAGATGTTGAGATGTTCTTTTGATGATGTGAGGATGATGTGGGATTTTATATCCGTATTTGAGTTTGAGTATTTGAATAATTCTAGATAATTATTTGATTGAGAACGGTGAACTCGGAAGTGAAATCTGAGTCCGTTAAGACGTTTTTGAAATTTTTGACTTTTTGATGATGAATAGTAAAATACGGCTATTTCGTCTTTTTGTCGACTTTCAAAATCTTACGTGCACGTCGTCGAGAAATATTCTTAGTTTTTCGATACGAGTCCAATAATGAAAGTTTTTATTTTTGGACGACGAGTGAATAGTAAATCGGGATTTCTCGATAAACGAACTGAAATATTTATATAGAATTACGAGTATAATGAAAGTGAGTAGGAGTTGAGAGAGCGAGTAACGAAGAGTATGGGTAGTTAGTCGTTAAAACGAGACGAAACGAGATATTTAACGACTAAATATCTAACCTACCCTACCCTTAACCACCCCCCAACCGCCCAAACCCATTTCCCCTCACTAACTCACGTTGATATCAGCCAAACACTCTAAACTCACACACACAACACCTAAAACACACACTATTTACACGCATAACACCATTTTAGCTTGAGCTCAAGCTTTTGAGCTCCGTTTTGAGCACCGAGACGAGCGCCGATCATCTTTTCGATCACGTATCTAAGTAGGTAAGATCTCTACCTATGTTTTGATGGTTTTATTTTTGATTTTCGTCGACGTCGAAAAACGTCGATTCTCGACTTTATTTTGAAACGACGTCGGATCGTCGTGAAATTTTAGTATGTTGTTCTTGGGTAGATGTTGAGCATGTTTAATGAAGGGAGTAAGAACGGAACGAACCGTAGCTATGAAACCCATGAGGGCAGCCCCGTTTTTCGTCCGTTAGCTTGTCTTTCGATTTTTGTTTGATCGTTTTGACATGATATTTGTGCTTAGGGGCATGCTAGGATCGATATATATTAAATTCGTATTTTTCCAAGCTCGAAAATTGTATAAGTTTTTAGAATATGATTATTTAAATTCGTGAAGTTTGGGACGTTGCATGATGAATATTATTGCATATATGTGTTCTACGATATCACATGAGCATGCTAGATTAATTTGGGAATTTTCGAGGAATGTTAGAAACGAGAAGCATGAGGACCGAATGGTTTGATGCCCGGATGTGAATATTTGATTTTTATTTGAATGATTTGAGTTTATATGTGTTTATATTTATTAAATATTGCACGTATAATTTACTTAGATTAATTTGAACACCGAGGTTCAAATTTGATGAAGGCCGTGAGTCATAAGGCCAGAGACGAGCGATGCTCGATTTTAAGTTGAGATTTGTGGCGTATGTGAAGTCATGTAAGTGAACTAGCAGTGCATATGAGTTAATGCAATGTTAGTAAGACTTTATGAATTATTTGAGTATTTATGAGATGAGCATGATTAGTAAGTTATCGAGGTTTTTGAGTTGCATGAGAAATGCATATAAAATGGCTAAGTATGAGAAATTAGCATGGATTAGATTTATTAGTTTAAATGAGATAAATAAGTTAGAGAAGCATGTTAATTAATTAAAGTTGGAATTTAGTATTTTATTATGAGCATGATAAATTGTTAAGATATAATTTATTATTTGAGTTTGATATCGATTATGTGTCTAAATGGAGTGAGTGTGAGAGTTATGATTAACGCACATAAATGTTGGTATCTGACACTCGAACAATTGGTTTCGAGTATAAATGATAGTTTACTGATAAAGAGTTTTGATGATTTTTGAATTGTTGGGTTGCGTTGAAGAGATGTCAAGATGTTAAGTTTTGAGTTGAGAGACGAGTTCACGTAGTGAGATTCACGCGTTGAAATCTCGTGGCTGACATTATGTATGAATAGGTCATGCCGAAATTTTTAGTGAATACTTTGATATATCATCAAATAATCATTATAATTTCTTAGTGAAATTAGGATTTGAGCATAGTCAAAAGAGAGATGAACATTAGAGATACTAATGTTTCATAAAAGAGATTAGATTATTAATCGAGTTTTCTTTAATTACTTCTCACTGATTCTTCATAACGATGAAGGTCCTTTTGGGAAGTAACGACTTGAGGGAGAGAGTGACGATACTCATTGATACAGAGACACAACGAGGTGGGCTTTCTTAAACACGTATATAGAGATCCCCTGCATGCAGGCCTCTTATACGAAATGAAATGAATGACATGATATAATTGTTAAGTTTCGATTTTATGAAAATGATCAAATGATGAATGGTTCTTTATGAAATGAAGGGAATTATTATATGAAGGATGTTATATTGAAGTTATTGCATTGCCAAATTTTTGATGTTTTGGTATGTTATCTATCTGCTTGAGATGAAGAATTCGGTCCTATGCTAGTGTAGATACTAGTAAGGATTTGTGTACACTGAGGTGGTCGTGAGTCATCGAGCGGGTTGGCCGATCACAGTGCTGCAGAGGGAGGCCTCCCTCTCAGTACTTGATGTTATAACAGATATGATACATACTTGATGAGAAAAGTCTGCGCAGACAACTTTGAGGAAATGAAAATGAGTTTAGCTAATACAAGGCCTTTCTACAAATTCCTTGTATTATGCATATGGCAATGACAATATTTACAGCTTTATAAGCATGAGATGAGATGAGATGTTTGGCATGTGTTCACTGAGTGCTTTTGTACTCAGCCCTGCATATGTTTTTCAAAAATGTGCAGGTTGAGCTGATGTGATGATGGTGCTGCAATGAGCGGAGTCTCCAAGGTTGTTAATAAATAGTTAACCTGTCTAGAATATGTCTTCATACATATGTCTAGCTACTTTCCGCTGCAAAATGTTTTGATGTTATAGTACGTTATGTCATACTATGAGTCTTAAGAGAATGGTTTCATATGATGTACAACTTGATTAATGATATTTATTAAGTTTTTATGTTGTCTTTCATAGACTGTTTAAATGAGTATTGATGAGGAATTATGACGAGTTTTCTTAAGTTGAGTAAATTTTACGGTTTCAAATGACGCCCCTTTCTTCCCCTTATTCTTTAATCCCATCCTTAGTCGTAGATCACTCGTCTTAACTATCCTTAGTTAGGGCGGGCTGCGACAGAGTGGTATCAGAGCGAGGTTAAGCTCTGAATTTGAAGTCTTGAGTTTAGTCTAGAATGAGTCACTAGGCTAATAGTTATTAACAACCGTGAGCTCAGCGCACCATCACACCAGGCTCAACGAGGTATGTAAAATTTCAAAGTTTATTTGACGTTAAATTTTGAAGAGCATGATGTTGAGGTTATATGATGAGTTATGATGTTACACTTTGAAGGTGCATAGTTTGAGTTTGAGGATGACAACATGATTAATAATGAGTTATTATGTTGTAAGAGTATGATGTTGATGTTACATGATGAATCATAAGAGAGTTTATATCATATGATGTTATATGATTGAGGATGCATAATTATGAATTATGATGTGATGTATTTGAGATGTTTTGTGATGAGAATTGTTTGAGCAGTTGCGATAAGTCACGATGATTTAGATGAAGGAATCTAATGCCATTGTTAAGAGAGATTTTCTACTAAGTAGAAGGATGAAATGAGAACTTAGAGCTAAAGCTTGAGAGAATTAGCAATTGCTTTAAGTACTTGTTTGTATGAGTTATGAGTTTGAGTATAATAACATGATTAATGATGAGTTACTAGCATACTGCAATGAGATATTGTACAATATGTTGAGATGTTTTGTGACGCGAGTTTTGCTCACGCAACCTGAATGGTACTTGAGAAGGTATCATGAGCTATAGTCTTTGGAGATGGCTTTGAGAGAGAATTGTTTGAGTTGTCTTACTGAGTCACGATTATTTAGATTAAGGGATCTAATATAATTGTTTAGAGAGGTTACCTACTATGTAAAGATGGGACGAGATGAGAATTTAGATGTTTTGAGCTTGAGTTTTAAGAGAACAGTACTACTTAGTAGGAGTTTTGCTAGGTTATGTTTTGTTTATTTCTGCTGCTGGAGCCAAGTAGAGTTAGTTCCTAGAGTCACCTTTAAGTTCTCCTTATAGGTTGGCCAGGACTGTTGGCATTGCACGAAAGTGGACTGCTGTGAGATCGAACTCAGGGAAGATCGGATACGAGGACGAGGCATACAGTATGTGGTACAGAGATACCCTAGCAGATTTTCAAACACATGTTCATAGACTATGAAAGGATGAACGCCTTATGGTTGTTACTAGACTGGATGGCATTGTGCACCTAGTCCCCGTGCTACCAATCGAGTGGTAGGATTGAGCAAGGAAGAAATCCTCTCAATATGATGGGACGTGTCGTTTTGAGCGCTGGACCCACAAGAGATGGGATTTGTTACAGATACCCAGATTTTCTATGCGATTATATTGACCGGATGCCTGTTTTCTACCAGGGACTCCAGAAGAGTGTAGTAGATATCGAGTCGATTCTTGAGTATCAGTTACCAAAGATGATAAAATGATAAACGATAATGAGGATGAGAAGTAGCCGAGGAGGGCTAGAGTTGATGAGAATGAGAAGAGAAGCCGATGTAGGCTAGAGCTAAGGATGATCTTGAGAGTATGAGCGGTACACCCTTGTTTTTATTAGTTTTCAATTACTTTGCGATGTATATAACTTACTTAGGAGATACTGATACTTGAGCTTTTGACATGATGATAGATGAGCATGCGAATATAGTACCCTACTGATGTTAAATAGATGGATGTTCCTAGTGTGCTAAAGTAGCAACTAGATGAGTTAACTGGTAGCAATTACCGTAGGAGGTCCAGACCGAGACATAGTACTATTAATGGTGTCGTTTTAGAAGGGACATCACGATAGATACTATGGTTTTCGTAGGGTTTATATAACCCCTTTATGTAAGTCCTCTAAAAAGAGGCATTCTACTGATGGATATATTTGGTGGACCCGAGTGGCCTTTATGTTAGCATTTCGTGAGTGCTTATTGTCTTACAGATGAATGTTAACGTGACCGTAAGGGTTTCCTTAGAGTTTGAGTTGTTGAGTTGAACTTGAGTTTCGAGGATGCTTAGAGCGTTGGTCTAGTTGAGTTTTTCTTTTGTGATTACAAAATGCCTCAAAGATGTCGTCAAGAGTGTGATGTGAGGGATAGGCGGGATAATACTCCGCCACCACTACCGCAACATGAGAGGAGAGTTGAAAATGTTGAGCATTCGGAACACGAGTATAGAACATAAGACCCTGAGTTTAAGCTTTTAGCTTGCTGGTGCGAACTTAAGTTTTGTTATGTATAGTATGTTGAGGGTTTAGAAGATACAGAATTTCCAAGTTCGGGATAGTATATCCCGTGTGACTGGGGAGTGATTATGTTGGACCTGGCCAGTCCGCATGATCCAAATCTCAGTAGACGTGTTTTGGGTTTATAAACCCACGTGTTTCAACTTTCGGTTGAAAAGCCAGATGGGTTCTTACTCTAGGTCATTTTTGTTCGACCTGGTAGTTACTTCATTCTACCCTCTGGTCATTCATTTGAGTCTCTTGAACAATTTGTTTTGATGTCGTTCTAGGGTTGGACCCTTACAACTTTTGTGTTATCCTATTAGATTCTTTTGATGTATAAGATTAGTGAGAGGCACGTCAGAGGACTTTAACACCTGAGCAACTGGTAGACTATACTTGAGAACAATTGAAGACTACTCTTGAGAAGTATGTACCGAGGAGTACAGTAAGCAGCGAGAGGCTGATTATCGAAGTTTGATGCAAGGAAAGAAATCGATTGTAGAGTATAATCGAGAATTCTGTGAGCTATCACGTTTTGCTCATCAGAAGATGGATACTGATGAAGAGATGTCTGAGTTTTATGTGCCGATTTAAGGCAGGACTTTAAGGTAGTATGGGCAGGTTATTGGATGCACCAGTTAGAATCTTGTTTAATACAGGAGCCTCGCATTCTTTAATTGGTTGAAGCATGTTACCTTCAAACTCGAACCAAAACCAGCTAGTCCCGAGTTGAGAGTAATCACTCCTGTAGGAAGAGATACTACAGTTTCTCACATGATTTCTAACTTAGAGCTTGAGTTAGGATCACTAAAGATGAAAGCAAGAACCTTGCACTTAATGCCTATGTGGAACGTAGACATTATTCTAAGGATGGAATGGTTAGCAGAGAACTTTGGCCCGATTGATTGTAAGAAGAGACAGATAACTTTCCAACCACCTGGGAAGGAACATACATGTTTTCACGGCATTGATAGAAAGAAGAGAGTTCCAATCATTTCGGCACTTCAGGCGTCGAAATTGGTAAAGAAGAAAGGAGCACAAGCTTACCTAGTTTACTTGAATGATGAAGGAGAAAAAAAAAAAACTTTGAGGATGTAGTAGTGGTAAGGGAATATAGAGATGTATTTCCCGAGGTCTTACCAGGATTGCCACCAACAAGACAGTTGGAGTTCACTATCGACCTAGAACCTGGATCAGCACCAGTGTCGAAGGCACCCTATAGAATGGCGCCTAAGGAGCTACAAGAGCTGAAGATTCAGCTGCAAGAATTGCTCGAGTTAGGTTTTATTTGACCTAGTGTATCCCCGTGGGGAGCACCAGTACTTTTTGTCAAAAAGAAGGATGACACGTTGAGAATGTGCATAGATTATCGAGAACTGAATAAATTGACACTCAAGAACAAATATGCTTTACCGAGGATAGGTGACTTGTTAGATTAATTAAGAGGAGCGAGTTTTTTTTCTTAAAAGTTGACTTGAGATCAGATTACCACCAGTTGAAATATTGACAGAAGGATATACCTAAGACAGCTTTCAAATGAGGTATGAGCACTATGAGTTCATAGTTATGCCATTCGGTTTGACGAAGGCACCAGTAGTTTTCATGGATCACATGAATCGAGTTTTCATCAATAACTGGATAAATTTGTCCTAGTTTTCATAGATGATATTCTCATCTATTCGAAGAATGAGCAGGGGCGCCAAAACATTTGAGAACGATGTTGGAAACGCTAAGAGTTGAGAAGCTTTTTGCCAAATTCACCAAGTGCGAGTTTTGGTTGAACGAAGTAACTTTTCTAGGATATATTGTATCACCCGAAGGAATTAAAGTTGACCCCGCCAAGGTACAAGCTGTACATGAGTGGAGATCACCAACTACACCTAACGAGATTCGCAGCTTTTTAGGCTTAGCAAGATACTATCAGAGGTTTATTGAAGGATTTTCCACGATAACAAGACCGATGACACAATTACGTAGAAAAGAAGCTAAGTACAATTGGAAAGAGGAGTGTGAAGAGAGTTTTTAAGAGCTTAAAGGAAATTGACTACAGCACCAGTGCTGCTAGTCCCGGAAATGGATAAAGAGTATACCATCTACACAGATGCGTCAAAGAATGGGCTAGGATGTGTTTTAATGCAAGAAGGAAGAGTTATAGTCTATGCATCACGACAACTTAGACCCCACGAGATAAATTATCCAACGCATGATTTAGAGCTTGCAGCCGTTGTGCATGCCCTAAAAATTTGGAGACATCATCTCTACGGAGTTAGATGTGAGATTTTCACGGACCACAAAACTTTGAATCACTTTTTCGAGTGTAAGGATATTAACATGAGGCAAAGGAGATGGCTCAAATTAGTAAAGGATGTTGGCAATGTAGTAGCCGATGCATTGAGCCGAAAGGTCTCGTCAAAATTAGGATGTCTTCTCACGAGAGAGGATGAGCTTATAAAGGACTTTGACATGATGAGGATAGAGATGATAAAACCACCGGTGACGATATCGAGTATTGTTGCGACGATGTCTAGTTTGAGGAAAATGGTGATTGAAACACAAGGAAAGATGAGACAATGAACAAGTTACGAGAAAGGATAAGAGCAGGAGATCTCAAGAGTTACAAAAAAAAAAAAAACATCAGACAATGCTATCTTATTTGAGGGGAGAATATGCATTCCCCGCGATGATGAACTTAAGAATACGATCATGAGTGAGACTCATGACACGCCTTACACCGCCCACCCAGGAGGCACAAAGATTTATCAGGTTGTGAAAAAAAAGAGATTTTTGTGGGACGGAATGAAACGAGACATAGCTTCGTTTGTAGAGCGATGCTTAGCTTGTCAGCAAGTGAAAGCATTACACCAACGACCCTATGGGAAGTTAAAACCGTTGGAGATTCCCGAGTGGAAATGAGATCACATAGCGATGGATTTTGTGATAGCTTTACCCAAAAGTCAAAGAGGAAATATAGCAATTTGGGTGATTGTAGATCGACTAACAAAATCTGCACTTTTCATACCGATCCTAATCGCGTATGGACCAGATAAGTTAGCACAATTGTACGTTCGTGAGATTATAAGATTGCTTTGAGTACCGATGTAAGATCACCTCAGAAAAAAAAAAATCATCACGTTCTTGGATGAGTTACAGAAAGAGTTGGGTACAAGGATGAATTTTAGCATAGCAGACGATAGAAGATATGATAAGAACTACTATCCTTGATAGAGGAGTACATCGGGAGAATGTGTTGCCACAAATTGAGTTTGCCTATAAGATGTGAGACAAAGTTTCGAGATAGGAGACGAAGTTTTCTTGAAGGTTTCACCCTCAAAGGGGATGAATAGATTTGGAGTTAAAGGACAGCTTAGACCCAGAGTTATAAGTCCTTACGAGATATTGCAAAAGATAGGTCCAATAACGTACAGGTTGGCTTTGCCACCTAGCTTTGGAAATGTGCATAACGTGTTTCACGTGTCACAATTGAGAGGATATACATTTTCGATCCAAACCATGTGGTTTACTAAGAAGAAATGATCTTAGAAATTGACTTGAGTTATGAAGAGAGAGATACCTCAGATGATGCTAAATCATAAGATTCGACAATTGAGAAATAAGTCGATTGCACTGGTTAAAGTCCAGTGGAGACGTTATAATTAGAAAGAAGTGGAAAGAGAGCTTGATGATAAGATGTGAGAGAAGTACCCGAAACATTTACAGGAGGTACAAATTTCGGGACGAAATTTATTTTAAGGGGGAGGGTATGTAATACCCGGACTTTTGATGACGTGTTTAATTGCTTGATTTTGAGTAATTAGGGTTTAGATCCCTTGTTTGATTTACTTTGTAAAGAGATGAAGAGTTATATGAAGTTTTGTTGTTATATTTTAAAGATGTTGAGATGTTCTTTTGATGATGTGAGGATGATGTGGGATTTTATATCCGTATTTGAGTTTGAGTATTTGAATAATTCTAGATAATTATTTGATTGAGAACGGTGAACTCGGAAGTGAAATCTGAGTCCGTTAAGACGTTTTTGAAAATTTTGACTTTTTGACGATGAATAGTAAAATACGGCTATTTCGTCTTTTTGTCGACTTTCAAAATCTTACGTGCACGTCGTCGAGAAATATTCTTAGTTTTTCGATACGAGTCCAATAATGAAAGTTTTTATTTTTGGACGACGAGTGAATAGTAAATCGGGATTTCTCGATAAACGAACCGAGCTCGTTTATCAGAATTTCGAGAACGAGCTTGCGTTTTCTATATTTATATAGAATTACGAGTATAATGAAAGTGAGTAGGAGTTGAGAGGGCGAGTAACGAAGAGTATGGGTAGTTAGTCGTTAAAACGAGACGAAACGAGATATTTAACGACTAAATATCTAACCTACCTTACCCTTAACCACCCCCCAACCGCCCAAACCCATTTCCCCTCACTAACTCACGTTGATATCAGCCAAACACTCTAAACTCACACACACAACACCTAAAAACACACACTATTTACACGCATAACACCATTTTAGCTTGAGCTCAAGCTTTTGAGCTCCGTTTTGAGCACCGAGACGAGCGCCGATCATCTTTTCGATCACGTATCTAAGTAGGTAAGATCTCTACCTATGTTTTGATGGTTTTATTTTTGATTTTCGTCGACGTCGAAAAACGTCGATTCTCGACTTTATTTTGAAACGACGTCGGATCGTCGTGAAATTTTAGTATGTTGTTCTTGGGTAGATGTTGAGCATGTTTAATGAAGGGAGTAAGAACGGAACGAACCGTAGCTATGAAACCCATGAGGGCAGCCCCGTTTTTCGTCCGTTAGCTTGTCTTTCGATTTTTGTTTGATCGTTTTGACATGATATTTGTGCTTAGGGGCATGCTAGGATCGATATATATTAAATTCGTATTTTTCCAAGCTCGAAAATTGTATAAGTTTTTAGAATATGATTATTTAAATTCGTGAAGTTTGGGACGTTGCATGATGAATATTATTGCATATATGTGTTCTACGATATCACATGAGCATGCTAGATTAATTTGGGAATTTTCGAGGAATGTTAGAAACGAGAAGCATGAGGACCGAATGGTTTGATGCCCGGATGTGAATATTTGATTTTTATTTGAATGATTTGAGTTTATATGTGTTTATATTTATTAAATATTGCACGTATAATTTACTTAGATTAATTTGAACACCGAGGTTCAAATTTGATGAAGGCCGTGAGTCATAAGGCCAGAGACGAGCGATGCTCGATTTTAAGTTGAGATTTGTGGCGTATGTGAAGTCATGTAAGTGAACTAGCAGTGCATATGAGTTAATGCAATGTTAGTAAGACTTTATGAATTATTTGAGTATTTATGAGATGAGCATGATTAGTAAGTTATCGAGGTTTTTGAGTTGCATGAGAAATGCATATAAAATGGCTAAGTATGAGAAATTAGCATGGATTAGATTTATTAGTTTAAATGAGATAAATAAGTTAGAGAAGCATGTTAATTAATTAAAGTTGGAATTTAGTATTTTATTATGAGCATGATAAATTGTTAAGATATAATTTATTATTTGAGTTTGATATCGATTATGTGTCTAAATGGAGTGAGTGTGAGAGTTATGATTAACGCACATAAATGTTGGTATCTGACACTCGAACAATTGGTTTCGAGTATAAATGATAGTTTACTGATAAAGAGTTTTGATGATTTTTGAATTGTTGGGTTGCGTTGAAGAGATGTCAAGATGTTAAGTTTTGAGTTGAGAGACGAGTTCACGTAGTGAGATTCACGCGTTGAAATCTCGTGGCTGACATTATGTATGAATAGGTCATGCCGAAATTTTTAGTGAATACTTTGATATATCATCAAATAATCATTATAATTTCTTAGTGAAATTAGGATTTGAGCATAGTCAAAAGAGAGATGAACATTAGAGATACTAATGTTTCATAAAAGAGATTAGATTATTAATCGAGTTTTCTTTAATTACTTCTCACTGATTCTTCATAACGATGAAGGTCCTTTTGGGAAGTAACGACTTGAGGGAGAGAGTGACGATACTCATTGATACAGAGACACAACGAGGTGGGCTTTCTTAAACACGTATATAGAGATCCCCTGCATGCAGGCCTCTTATACGAAATGAAATGAATGACATGATATAATTGTTAAGTTTCGATTTTATGAAAATGATCAAATGATGAATGGTTCTTTATGAAATGAAGGGAATTATTATATGAAGGATGTTATATTGAAGTTATTGCATTGCCAAATTTTTGATGTTTTGGTATGTTATCTATCTGCTTGAGATGAAGAATTCGGTCCTATGCTAGTGTAGATACTAGTAAGGATTTGTGTACACTGAGGTGGTCGTGAGTCATCGAGCGGGTTGGCCGATCACAGTGCTGCAGAGGGAGGCCTCCCTCTCAGTACTTGATGTTATAACAGATATGATACATACTTGATGAGAAAAGTCTGCGCAGACAACTTTGAGGAAATGAAAATGAGTTTAGCTAATACAAGGCCTTTCTACAAATTCCTTGTATTATGCATATGGCAATGACAATATTTACAGCTTTATAAGCATGAGATGAGATGAGATGTTTGGCATGTGTTCACTGAGTGCTTTTGTACTCAGCCCTGCATATGTTTTTCAAAAATGTGCAGGTTGAGCATATGTGATGATGGTGCTGCAATGAGCGGAGTCTCCAAGGTTGTTAATAAATAGTTAACCTGTCTAGAATATGTCTTCATACATATGTCTAGCTACTTTCCGCTGCAAAATGTTTTGATGTTATAGTACGTTATGTCATACTATGAGTCTTAAGAGAATGGTTTCATATGATGTACAACTTGATTAATGATATTTATTAAGTTTTTATGTTGTCTTTCATAGACTGTTTAAATGAGTATTGATGAGGAATTATGACGAGTTTTCTTAAGTTGAGTAAATTTTACGGTTTCAAATGACGCCCCTTTCTTCCCCTTATTCTTTAATCTCATCCTTAGTCGTAGATCACTCGTCTTAACTATCCTTAGTTAGGGCGGGCTGCGACACCGGCGCCGTTGGCAGTTTACCCACGATATCAATTCCCCATTTGTCGAAAGGATATGCCGAGTACATCACCCCCATTTCTTCCCCCGGGACGTTAATCCTTGGCGCGTGTCTTTGGCAAGGTTCGCACTTCTTTACATAAGCTTTGGTATCCCTGTCGATGCCAGGCCAGTAAAAGCCTGCTCTGATGATTTTTCTGGTCAGGTCTTTGTATCCTGCATGATTTCCACAGCATCCCTGATGGATTTCCTTTAGAGCGAATTCTGCCTCCTCCGATGATAAACATTTAAGGAACGGGTTCGTGAAAGATCTCTTATAAAGCTGGTTGCTGATCAAACAAAAATTTTCATATCTAGCGTATTTTGCTGTGTCTCCCTCCATTCTTTCTCCCGTACATAAGAAATGAATAATTGGGGCTCGCCAATCATCCCCCACTTCGACGGCGCAGACTTAAATCCCTGGGCTCTTCCTTGGTTCAAACAAGAGTGTGATTTCGTCATTCCATGATTGTTCAACGGCGCTGGCCATCCTTGCTAGCAAGTCAGCCCTTCGATTTTCTTCCCGGGGTACTTGTATTATTTTCAATTCTTCAAACTTTTCCTTGAGCTGCTGCATCTGATCATAATAAGCTCTCATTCTATCATCGCGAACCTCACATTCGCCTCTCAACTGCTGGGCTACCAGTTGCGAATCGGTCTTGATTATTGCTGTGTCTGCTCTGAGCTCCTTCAAGATATGGGCAGCCCTTATCACTGCCTCATATTCTGCCTCGTTATTTGACAGCTTGTCCTCAAACTTGATCGCAAACTGGTAGGCTCCATCATCTGGAGATTCAATGTATATTCCGACTCCGCACCCCTCTTTGGTGACGGAACCGTCGACCTTGGGCCGTCCATGGTCCTCGCAACGGCCATCTCGTGGTCTCTTGAATGAAGTCAGCTAGGGCCTGTGCTTTAATGGTTGTACGCGGTTCGAATGCCACGTCATATTCGCCCAGCTCAATGGCCCATTTTACCATTCTTCCTGCGAGGTCTGGCCTCTCCAGGATTTGTTGAAAAGGCAGCGCTGTTCTGACGATAAGTTTGTGTGACAAAAAGTATGGGCGCAACTTTCTTGCCGTGATCATGATAGCATAAGCTGTTTTCTCTACTGCGGTGTATCTAATTTCCGCTCCTTGGATGATTTTGCTCACGAAATAAACTGGCTTCTGCGTACCTCCTTCCTCCCGCAGTAGCACAGCGCTTAAAGATTCTACCCCCACCGAAGTGTATAGATATAGTGGCTCCCCCGGTATCGGCTTGGTCAAGACGGGTAGTCCTTTGAGATATTCCTTGAGGTCCTCGAAGGCTTGCTGGCACTCGCTACTCCACTCGAATCGACTTTCCTTTCTCAAAATTTTGAAGAAGGGCAGACTTCTTTCTGCTGACCTCGATATGAACCGACTTAGTGTCGTTATTCGTCCGTTCAATGTTTGTATCTCTTTGATGTTCCGCGGCGCCGTCATGTCAATAATAGCTCTAACTTTGTCTGCATTCACTTCTATCCCCTCAGGCGTAACCTTGTATCCCAGGAATTTTCCCGACTGCACCCCGAAAGTACACTTAGCCGGATTGAGCATGAGCTTGTGTCTTTGTATCACCGAGAAGATTTCCTCCAAGTCGTCCGCATGTGTGCGTGCTTCAGTGCTGCGTACCAGCATGTCAACTACATAGACCGACACATTCTCTTTCAATTGATCTTTGAAGATTCTGTCCATCATTCTCTGGTAAGTAGCCCCAGCGTTTTTTAGTCCAAATGGCATACTCACATATGCGAAGATCCCTGCGCAGACTGCGAATGCTGTTTTAATAATATCGTTCCTGTACATCTTAACCTGATGGTATCCTTGGTAGGCATCCATCATTGACAGGAGTTCGCATCCTGACGTTGCGTCTACTAACTGATCAATCCGTGGCAATGGGTAACAATCCTTTGGACAGGCTGCATTGAGGTCCCGGTAGTCCACACACATCCTCCAAGTCTTAGCCTTCTTTTCCACCATGACAGTGTTTGACACCCAGTCCGGGTATTGTACTTCTATGATATGTCCCGCTTCTAACAACGCCTGTATCTGCTCTCGAATAGCAGCGTCCTTTTCAGTACCGAAGTGTCTCGTCTTTTGCTTGACTGGCTTGATCGTGGGATCCACGTTCAAACGATGCTCGGCTAGCTCTCTGTCGATTCCTTTCAGGTCCGCCGTAGTGAACGCGAATACGTCAGCGTTTCTGCGCAGGCAAGCTATTACTTTTCTTTGCAATTCTGGCTCCATATGTGCCCCGATTTTGGTAGTAAATCCCTCCTTATCCTTGAAAAGCTCAATAACCATGCACGTATCATTGGTAGTGACGAGGGGTGTTTTATCATTTCCCCCTTGCAGCTCTGCGATCTCTCTCCGCTCGGGCTCTGAAGCCGTGATCACTCCAATTTTTCCCTTCTTGCTTGCCTCTACTTGGTGTACTAACCTTTCCCGTTTTTGTCCGGAGTATTTAGTTAATACTTGTACATGGCATTTCTTCGACACGGCCTGGTCTCCCCACACTTCACCAATTTTGCCTCCTTCCAAGGGGAACTTCATCTTCAAGTAAAGAGTAGAGATGATTGCTTTAAAAGAGTTCAGCGCCGGTCTCCCAAAGATCATGTTGTAAGAGGGTTTCGGTGCGTCAATGACCAAGAACTTGACCATTCGGGTCTTTTTTCCCCATGGTTGCCCTATCGTCATTGGCAACTCAATTATTCCCACCGGTAGGACTGATTCCCCTGAAAACCCATAAAGAGGAGCCACAGCGGGCTCTAGCTTAGCCTCCAAACCCATTGCCTGCTAGCACTCTAGATATAAGATGTTGACGGCGCTGCCTGAATCAACAAAGATGCGGTGTACCAATACGTTGGCCACATTGGCAGAAAATACCAAGGCGTCGTCATGAGGATAGAATAAAGACCTAGCATCCTTTGGTCCAAAGGATATTATCGGTTCATCGGGCGCGGTGTTGATTGTCATGACAGCTTTGTCATAGTATCCAGATCTAACCGTGCGGGCCAATTGTTTTTTGGCCCTGTTAGATGTTGGTATATTATTTTCTCCTGTAATCATGTGTACCTCTCTGTCATACTGGGCGTGGTTTGCGGGGTTGTGTCTATCCTGGCTGTCTCGCCTATGATTTCTTTTTTCCCTTCTCTCCTCATGTATGTGTCTTCTTTCCCTGTCATCATGGTCGCGGCGGGTGTCATCCCGCCGGCGCCGCTCATCCTCCCTACGTTCATCGTAACGGTTCTCTCTATATGAGCCTCGTGGTCTTTCTATGTATTGATCCAGGAACCCCTTCCTGACCAAAATTTCTAGCTGATGCTTCAAATGTCCGCATTCGCGGGTGAGATGACCGTAACGGTTGTGATATTCACATGACAAATTGTTCCTGCCTGGGGCTGGGGCTCCGGGTTGGTAATCTTTTGGAGTTCTGAAATAATTCTCTTCTTTGATCTGGTGGAAAATTTCGTCTATGTGACGATTCCATTGAGTTGGATTTTGCAAATCATCTATGTAACCCCCTCGCTCTTCCCTCTTCTCTGTCTGCGCCGTGATTAATGAACCTGTTCCAGCTTCGATGGCCATCGTTGGGATTCTGGGAGGTAGACCTCGGTAGGGATTCCTCGGGATGTATTTTTCTCCAGCGTCTGCATTGTCTTGCTTCTTAGGCTTGAGCTTATCGGCCTCTGCCTTTCTTGCCATTTTAGCGTCTTCCAGTTGGAGGTATCCCGGTATTATTGTCATGATGTCTTCGAAACTGGTGGGCGGCTTGATCTGGAGTGCCTCAAAGAGTGGGCCTTGTTTCAACCCTCTAGCGAAAGCATACCACTTAATCTGAGATTCGGCGTCTGGTATGTCTAACGCGATTGTGTTGAATCGTGCCACATATTCACGAAGTGTTTCTTGTGGTTCCTGCCTGATGTCCATCAAGGAAATTGGTGTTTTCCCCACCCGCTTTGCGTTGGCAAACTGTCTCATGAACATGAGGTGAAGATCATCGTATGAGTATATAGAATTATTTCTCAGATTGTGGAACCATCGCTGGGCCATGCCCGATAGAGTCGTGGCGAAGATCCTGCATTTGATTCCCTCCCCATACTGATGGAGCGCCGCCAGCCCCTCGAAACGGGCTATATGCACCTCCGGATCGGTGGTGCCATCATAATCCAATGAGATGGGGCGGTAATTTGCTGGTAGGGGTCTTGTGAGTAGGTGTTGATATAGGGATGTCGGAGTGGTGTCCCTCCCGGTCTCTCGTGAATATGGTATCATTCGGCCTGCGCCGACTTCTTTTGAGGAGCTCTCTCTGGGGCTCTTCAGGTCTCAGTCCGTGTTGGTCGGGGAATTTGTTCACCTCTGTGTTATGATCGTGCTCCCTGAGTTTTGTCTCTAGACTTTTCAACTGGTCTCGGAGGAAAGATACTTTTTCCTTCAGCCTGTCATTGTCCTTGTGTGCTCCTAAGCTGCGCTGCGGAGTGGTCCCGCTGGTTGAATCAGTCACATCTTCGATCTGGACACTGTTCGTAATAAACTTCCGCTTGTTCTTTCCTCCTTCTTCTCCTCTGTCTATTCCTGTTTGAGCGGCCATCGCTGTCTCTCCTCCCCCTGCCTGCGCAGGCGCGATTGCTGCTTTCTGAGCAGCTATGATTCTCTCTGGTGAGGCAGCTGGCTGAGTAATGCCCATTAAAGAGCGAATAGTCGCATAGTTGAGCATAGCCAAAACTTGGTCATTGATAGGGACATTGGCTGGCTCTGGTGCTGTAGTGATAGCAGCCGCGGCGGGCATATTTGCTCCCATATTAGATTGTACAGAAGCAGGGATCATGTTGTTGATTGTAGTGAAACCCGGCGGCGTAAGCCCAGTCAAGTCGACTCCCTTAGTCGATGTGTCGTCAGTAGGTTTGGCAGATGTGTTCCCTGCAGCGGCCTCGAAATCCTTGTTTAGATCCTTGCAGTGTTGATGAGTTGCCATTGTGAAGTACCTGTTCACTGTATCGCAGTAAGATAAGAAATAATGAGTCAAGGTTGGAGAAGTATACCGGCGCAGGCGGACTGCGCAGATGTCGCTGTGTTATATCGGCGGTAGGTGGGCCTATAAGTATTCCAATAATAAAAGATAAGCCCCAGAAAAACCCACGAACTTCGGCCCATGGAACGATCCCCGATTAAATGTACGGAAATCCATAGATAGAAAGGAATTTATAGAAATCCGCTTTGCAGTTCTTTCTGAGATGAACATCCCCCTCTTCTAGGAAATAAACCCAGAAAAAAGGTGAAACAGAGTTCCCGTCGTTCATAATTAGGTAAAGGACATTTCCGCAACGGAAGGTCCTCTCCGGTAGAAAATGCTCTCAGAAAAGCACAAAGGTTAGCCCAAAATAAACAGTGAAATATCAGAAACACAGAAAGGGAGTTACCTCTCTGTATCGCACCGGGAATGCATCAAAATTAAGCAAGTAACATTAATGCACAGCACGTATAGAAAAGTTCAAAAAATTCAAAAATAGCACAGTTCCCAAAGAAAAATTCAAAAATGGCACAGTTCCCAAAAAATATTTGAATAAACCGTCTCCTTCCCCTGCTATTTCCCCTTCATTCATGCAAGGTGACAAAGGCCACCAAGATCCCGAAAATCCCAATGGATTGCCGATACAAACAACGAACATACATTTCATCCATTATAAACGCAAAATAAGCCATGTTTAAACATTTATGCACAAATCACTTGATTATTCCATCCCTTTCTACGTATAAACCTCAAATGCGGTAAAATATAGCCATAAACGCAGGCTTGGTAACGAAACCCCCCTTCTTCCCTTTGATTTACGCCAGGATGAACAGATCTAAACCAAACATGGACAAGGACACTCAGATATTCTCTCAAATCTCACGCCTTAGCCCAATTTTCCCACAGACGGCGCCAGTTGGTGAAGTCTAACGTTCAAACCTATCTAAACTAGTCGGAAAAGGACGTCGGAATCACCTGTATCGCAGTGTGAGAGGGGATTTGCTTGAAAACTTGCAGACGAGATTTTTTAAGGTAAAATTGCATATCAAATAATGGTTTACAAAGCGTATTTATAGGATTACATTAGGGCGAAGGGTAAAAGGGGCTTTTCATGTCGTTCACGTACTCCACATGCGGCGTACGTGAACGTTTCTCTCTCCACTAACAAACTCTCTAACTATTTTGCAGCTTTTTGTTAAACACGTGCTCTTTTCCAGCTCTCATTACTGGTTGTTTCCACTCCCTAGGTCTTCTCCGTATGTCGCTTTAGTGCTGCGCTGTCCTCTCTAGTCTGCGCAGACCTTCGGCGGTGCCGCTATCTTTTATGATGTGGCTTTGCCTCTTTCGATCCGAGTGGGCCTGGGGTTTAAACTAGCTTCTTTCTTAGTCTGCGCAGACATTCGACGGCGCCGTTGTATTATTTCGACGATCGTGTGATGTATCCACGCTTCTTGAGTCCAGTGTGTTCCGGGGCTAAGTCGGCGCCGCTGTCCTTGTTTGGGGTAGGATGGCTGATGGGATCCTCACTCCTCATCAAGCCGCATCAAGCTCATGCAGTGGCGGTAATCAAGGAGAATTCCCCAATAACCACGGGGAAATGGAGAAGCAAAACCGTGCAAGCAATCAAGGCTACCCAATGCCCCAGTGAGCCACTGCCACCTGTCACTGCTACACCAGAACAACCACCACCCAAGCAAGGAGATCCAGGTAGCTTTATTTTTTATATTAGCTTATGTGGGGTTGAAAAGACTTTAGGAATGCTTGATTTGGGCGCGGCAGTCAATTTGATGCCACTTGATATTTTTGAGAAATTGGGAAATAAAGAGCTGAAATGCACGAATATTAAGATAGAGCTAGCCGACGGCTCCATTAGCAGCCCACGAGGCCTTGTTGAGGATGTTGAGGTGGTTGTGAGGGGAATTAGTGTTTTGGCTGATTTTGTCGTCCTTGATGTGGGAAAAGGGATTAGAGGGGAGAATGGGCATCTCGTGCTACTTGGCCGACCCTTTATGGCTACCACCCAGACTCGCATCGATGTTAGTACAGGAACTGTGAGTATGGCAAGGGCAGGTAGAGCGGTAACATTCTCAACTTTCGATAAAAAACCTACTACACCCACTTCCTTAATTCAAAGCTGCTCTTATGTTGAAACTTTTGATGCTTTGGAGGAGAACTGTATTGTGCAGGAACTCTTTAATAAGCTGCAGGAGGAGGACGTGATCGTGGAGAGATTCCTTGCTAACTTGCAGGATGAGGCTGACATTGAGCAGGAATTTTTGGAAAAGCTGCAAAAGGAAGAGGATATAGAGCAAGGCCTTCTGTGTGCCTTGCTATTGGAAGAGAAGCTTGATGAGGTTGGGTCACTCATTTTCGTTGGATGTGTGGATAGAGAGCCATCCCAGGATATGAGCATGGAGGACTCATTTGGAGGAACCGCAGCTGCAATTCAAGAAAATGTGTTTACAAGGGTGCTAAGGCAGCTGGAGCTTCAATCGGATTTTGGTTAAGGGTTTCTCTTAGTCGGGCTGGCGACTTAAAAACTAGCGCTGCATGGGAGGCAACCCATGTTTTCTTGTTTTTCTTGTTTTCGTTTTTCTTTCGTTTTGTTTGTGTTGTGTTTTGTTGCTTCTATTGTTGGGTGCAGGTTGTTGCATTGGAGACTGCTTGTTCTTTGGACGAGAGTGAGGCAGACATCGTGGGACACTACAGACTCACCACTGGATCGGTATTTAGGGAAGTTTCCTCTTTCACCCTTCTTTTTATTGCACTGAGGACAGTTCCAGATTTTAAGTGTGGGAGGGGGGTGCTTGTTGGTATTTGTAAATCCTCTGGGTGTCTTCTTGTTGTGTTCTTGGGCTTTCCTGTGTTGGGGCGAATGGTCCCCTCGTCTTACTTTCTTGCTTGTTTTTAAGTGCATCGCATGTTGATGGTGGTTCGCTAGCGATTCTGGGTAGTGCTTCGTGTTGTTTGTTGTCCTTTTCCTTTGTGATTGAATTGTTCCCAATTTGGTGTAATTAGCTTAATGTTTGGATGCAACACCCTGATGAGCAACTCTTGATGTGATTTGTCCGATAGAAGCTAGGGGAAGTGTTTTCATTGCAATTTCCTAATATCTTTCTCTGTGTTGAAATGTATGGTTGGTTGTTGAGTTTCTGATAGCTCTGGGTCTCTGCTCCTCTGATGACATCATTATGAGCATGGAAAACCACACGAGAATGTTTTGGACCACCTCCAAAAATGTCATTCTCGCGAAATATGGCCTATCTATTAAGAGCGAAAATAACTTGACCCAAAAAAAAAAGAGGATGAAAGAAGGTGAAAAAGGAATGAGATATGATTATAAAGGAAATTGCATTAGGAAATTCACCCCTAGCGGAGAATTGGGTCTGATCGGATTGAGTGGTATCATCTTGTTGTTGCATTTTAAACCTTAACTTTGAACACTTGATTGGGGACATTGATATCTTGAAGGACTTGGATTGGTTAGTGTTTGTTTGGTGAGAAGAATCGCTTGTGGATTTTCTGTCGATGTTGTGACTGTTGCTTGAGGACAAGCAAAGGATGAATTTGTGAGTCTTTTTGCTGTGCATTCGAGCATGCTTCGTGTATTTTTGCTCTATCCTTCACTTGCTCGATGTTATTTGGTGGTGTTACTGTTGTGTGCAGGAATCGGGAGTGGTCGTGCTGTTTGGCATCGTTTTGGAGCACCTTTTGGATCAAGTCTCACGGCCGCCGCCGTCTCACAGCGCCGCCGTCCACGGCGCGCACCGTGCAGTTTTTGGAGAGGATCAGCGAAGGGCGCTCACGGCGGCCGCCGTCCCTGTGTAATCCGACAGTTACGTTTTTCCATTTAAAAGCCGATTTTTAGGGTTTCTTGCACCATTCTCGACCCCAGCAGCCTCCTAGGCGATTTTCCCTTGCTTTTCCTTAGTTTTAGAGTATTTAAAACATCAACAAACATCTTTTGGCTTGTAGATTGAAGATCATGTTAGTTGTCATTACATCGGATTGAAGTTTTAGATCGTACTCGCTGTAAGAACTCAGTTTATGTTTTATATATGATTGAATTCTAGTTTATTCCCTTCGCGTAGATTAATGTTGCTTCGAGTTTAATTGATGAATTGTTTGTTCTTTAATCTCGCCTAGATAATCGTTGTTTATGATTGATTGTTTTATCTATTGCTTCCTAGATTGCTAGTTTAGAACCCTAGGTTTATTAGTCTTCCTGCGTTCTTAATCTGCTTCCTATCTTTCGCCTAGATAGATTTATATGCTTTATTTCAATTACGCATTAGTTAATTGGAGAGAGAGTGCCAGACCCAACTATCCGATTAGAGTGTTAGGTTTATTTCCTGTTTCATGTGAGTAGCACGATCGAAGCCCTGCTAAGCCTTCCTTGAGAGACGACTTGAGTCACCTTACCGCCCTAGGATGACCTCGTATAAATAAATACATTTCACTATGAATTACTAATATTTGATTAAACTTAAACGCTTACATCTAGTCTCTCATCCCTCGGTGACAAAAAAGTTACATCCTCGCGGATGTGGAGGCGGAGGAAGGTGCTATAGTTTTGTGCAGCCGGGGGGAGTCCAGTCTCCAAGCTCTGTCCATGCATGCATATAAGATAAATAAGTTATTATTTGCGATATTATATATATATGTATATATATATATATATTTATATATATATTACTTATGAATTTATTTGATAATTACTAACCAGACTCTGCTGCAAGATACGAGTGGACTGAGACCCTCCCACGTGCCTGCTGATCCCTGTACCAGGTCCATCGGGCTCAGACATCCGGTTCGCACGTGCTCGCTAGGAAACGTCCTCAACAGCCTCCTGACTCCAGTATGCCTGGAGTCTTGTCCAGAATTCGGCAGACATCCAGAGGGGTCTATCCATCACCAGACCTTCATCAGTACTAGCCCTGTGCTTCCTCTTGTAGTCGCTCATCATGTCACTGTACCTCTTGTTGGCTTTCTGTTCCCACATCGCCTTTACATCAAGCTCGTCCTCAGGCGACCAAGCAAACTCTTTCTGTTGAAAGAAATAGTTAATTTAATATATAACATTTTACAATAGATAATGATAAATTTATATGCATTATAAATTCAATCATACCCGTAATTCGTCAAAGTACGAATCCTTCACAGCCGGGGGAGTCAACCTCCAAGTGTACCCGCCTGGGTTATCCACCTTCTTAAATGCTTTAGTGCAGGCTTTGGCCAGGCCCACTGGCTCCATCAAAGTACTGTGTAAAACTAATTTAAGGATTTGTTTGCTATACGAAAAATAATGATTTAAATTAAAATACTTACCCATTAGGCATCCTCTGAAAGACAATCCTCCCATGTGCTTCCCTAGTCGAGTTGGCCCTGATGTGGGCAGCTGTAGGGCCTCTGGGCCTTCTAGCCCGTGAACTACTAGAGGCTTGGGGAGTCTCAGGAGTCGCAGAAATCCCTATACTGGACAAATGAGATATGTCATCAGTCGGCTGCTCATCCCGATCAGACCGACCAGATCGACCGAACGAAAATAAACTTCTACGATGAGACATGTTACCTGTTTCAAATTGATTTAGATAAGCATTGACACACATAAAATATCATGAATTACTTGAATCTAACGAAATTTCGACAGCATAACCCCCACTATCCATCAACCAAACAAACAAACACATTGTCAAATATTGGGTACAAAGAAATACATTATCAAATAACCAAACAAATACAATTATGACTATCATCAATATGTTCCCTAACCATCACTACTGTCATCATCACTATCGTCCTCATAAGATGTCAACGGTGGATCATCGTCTTCTGGTTCATCGTCATCTTCAATGTCGACGATTCCACCGAGGGGATGAAGAAGAAGTGGCTGGTCAATGTCTACTGTTGTGTACAAAATATGATTTTCTTCTTCCACCTTATATTTTGATATTTTGCGAGTTGAGCGTTTCTCCCATCAAAATCTTCTGTAACCTTCACGAAGCCCAACTACTCTATTTGATTCAAGATTTTTGTTCCTGATCTCTGTTCTGGTGGATCCACATTGCAAGTCTTATTCTTCAAGAATGATGTTCTATTTCTTCTAAACACATGGTTACGAGGTAAGAACTTTCGATGATTGTCAAGCCGGCCATGGAGGCAAGTTATATGGTGTGACAATGACCGGCCAAGATGAATATTGACGTCCTGATTGCGCAAAGGGGGCAAAACCGTCTGTAGATAGACCTAATCTCACATTTCTGGTCTCCTGAGCAAATTCAGGATAAACTGAATTCAAGTGTTTCCAAGCCGGAGAGTCTGCCGGGTGGCGCATAACCCCATCGTCTGTTGAAGTCGTATGCCAACGCATATTCTCGGCTGTTACTGCAGATGCAAACAACGTCTGCAGTCGGGGCGTCAAAGGAAAGTAGTGCATCTGTTTAGCGGGTGCAGGTTTCTTTCGCAAACGTCCAGATGCACGTCGTGTCTCCTTATATCGTGACTTACCACAGAAGTTACATCTATGCAAATCACTATCATCCCGCCAATACAGCATGCAATTATTAACGCAACAATCGATCTTCTCCACGGGCAAACCCAAACCGCTCAGATTTCTCTTCGTACTATAAAAGTCTTCTGGACAGTTGTTATCCTTCGGTAAAACATTTCGAAACATCGAAGACAACTAATTGTAAGTTCTCTCTGACATGTAACTTTCAGCCTTTATGCTAATGAATTGAGTCATCCAGGATAGCTGTGAGCAAGTGTCACAGGATGGGTATAATGGATTATCGGCCGCGTTCAACATGTCGTAAATCTGTTGATCGTCAGGATTGGGCGGCTCCTCCAGATTTGAAACATCTTGGTAATTACTAGATCCAGCATGATCATGCACCATCCATTCGTAGTTATTGTATGACCCATCATCCTCATCCATTACTTGGTAATTACTAGGTCCAACATGTTCTGTCGCCATACACATCGGTGCTTCCCCATGATAAACCAAAGTTGTGTAATTGTAGACAAATCCACGCCTAGTAACATGTTTTTTGACTGTAGGTACAGATAAAAAGGCTTCATTGTTACACTTCTTACACGGGCACCTAATGTTTCCTACTCCATCTGTATACGCCGTTTGATTTATCGCATAATCAAGGAAACTCTCCAGCCCCGTTTCAAATGCAGAACGATCATTGTATCTCGCGTACATCCACATGCGATTATCACTCATTCTTGCAAATTCTAATTGAAAAAAATAAATAAATAATCATAAATTACTTGAATCAAACGAAATTTCGACAGCATAACCCCACTATCCTAACTGCCAAGTGCTCGACTCTACCAGCAGCTATAGTGACCATTGTGGTCCTTATTTACAAAGCCTATACTAGGTCTACCCGCCACCCCAATGTTGAAGCAATAATACAATACATATAAAGCAATAAAAAACAGAATAATTAAATTTAAAACAATCATTTATAGGGAGAAGATCCTTAAGAAATAATCAATTTCTATCTCAAAGGGAGAAGATCCTTAAGAAAATGATTAAATCTATCCCAAAATATATAATATCATATCATTTCATGATAAACACATACTAGCATACTTAAAATTCAATTAATCATACTTCATTTAACAAAATTAATTAACATAAATAAATCTCTAACAAATTCATACTTAAAATTAATCATGCTTCATAATTAATCTAACTTTAATTTAAAATTAATCAAACTCCAACAAATTATTAATTAGATTGTAAAAAAAAAATTAAAATTAATTTAACTAATTAAAATTAATCATACTTCACATATTATAAATTAATTAAAATTAATCAAATTAACATTAATTAGATTCTAACAAAATAATAGTAAAAACAAATTTAAAATTAATTAATCATACTTCAAATATTATAAATTAATTAAAATTAATCTAATTAATATTAATTTTAATCTAACAAAATAATTAATAAATAAATCAAATAACGAGAACCAAAGCGTACGGTAGTGGTCGGCGGCGGAGCGATGGCGATGGCGGTGTCGGCAGCGGCGTCGTTCAACTGAAATGTTAAATAAAGAAAATGAGATGTGAAAGTGAGAGATAAAGAGAAAGAGAGAGAAATAAGACCTGCAGGGGTGGCTTGCCGGCGGCGGTGGACTGACGACAGCGGTGGCTCGGCGGCGGCAGTTGGGGGTGGGGCGAGGCGGCGACTGGGGGTAGGAGGCGCGGCAGGGAGGGGGGGAGGGGGTTGAGGGGAAAAGGGGATCTGTGCATGAAAAGGGGATCTGGGTACTGATATTTAATTGCAGAATTACCGGCGGCAAAATGCCGCCGCTAATTACCGAAGGCAATGCCGCCAGTAATGTGCATATGTATTTAAATTTAAACTTAAATTAAATTATTTTATAATTACCGACAGCAAGTCGCCGCTAATTAGCGGCGGCGAGAATGCCGCCGGTGATTTCGCCGGTAAATAATACAAACGACCCGCCTTGTTTTGTCGTCGTTGGGCCGCCGGTAATTTCGCCGGTATTTCGGCATTTTTTTGTAGTGTGAGGGCCGAGCCTCATTAAAACCTCATTGAAGAAACCTTAAACGAGAAAAAAGAGTGGCCGTCTAAAGGAAAGACGAAACAAAAAAAGAAAGAAAAGATACGGGCGGGGAGCGGAGAAAGAGCCCCCTCAGAAGCTCCGGCCGAACCATCGCCCCTAGGAGGCTTAGCTCACACAAACCAGCATCAAAGGAAGCTAACAACGAACAACGAAAAAGCGAAAAAGCAAAAAAGCGAAAAAGACCCAGAGAGGAAACACCAACAACAGCCCAACTGAAGAAACACAGATGGAGCCAGCTCAAAAGTCCAATGCCAAGCAGCCACCTGCAACAAAGAGCAAGCCGGGAGAACGACAAGGAAAAGCATAGAAAAACACAAGCAGAACCACACCCCCAAAGAACAAGCAAAGGTAAGAAGCACCCTACAAGCTTAATCGAAAGTCGATTCTCAAAAAGCATTCACCATAGCCAAGGCGGGACCTGGATGAAACAACTTCCCAACAACAACACCTTCCATCCCCAAACTCACATGAAAAAAACTGACCCCAGGAGGTGCGCGAAGCTAATGCTTTGATATGCAACAACAAGCTGATACAACTCAAATCGTTCAGACCCAATTCTCCGTTATGGGTGAATTTCCTAATGCACAGGCCTTTACAATCAGTCTCGAACCATAACAAAACAAAGTCACTGAGCATAGTAAAAAAATTTGTATTAAGGCCAGCTTCACGGGATGAACACTTTCAGAGGAAATCCGACATGTTCCCGCGTGGTTTCCCATGCTCATGATGTACAAACGAAACACCAGAGGAACAAAGACCCATAGTCATCAAAACTCAAATAAATCTTTACATACCAGAGAAAGATATTAGGCAATGCAATGAAAACACTCCCCATAACATCAACTGGACAAATCACGTTAAGAAATTGCTCACCAAGGTGTTGCATCGAAAACCTTAGACTAATAACACAACCCTGACAGCAAACAATGTTTAAGACACATTCCAAGAAAACAATGTTTAATAAATCTCTCTATCTCTCTATATATATACTCCCTTCGTCCACAAAAAAACTTCCTAGGAGGGAGTGACACGCGTTTTAAGAAAAAGATTGTTAGGTGTATTGGGAGTGGAGAAAAAGTTGTTGAGTGTATTGGGAATGGTGTGAATGTGTTATAATTAATATTGAGAGTTGTGAAAAAGTGAAAGTAAGAGTAATTATAAGTGGTGGGCTATAGTCCAAAAGTAGGTAAGAAGTTTTTTTGTGGACGTTCCAAAAAGGAAAGATAGGAAGTTCTTTCGTAGACGGAGGGAATATATATATATATATATATATATATATATATATATATATATATATATATATAGGGAGAGGTTCAAATAAGAACCACTAAATAAAATAAGAACGGAGAACCATTTAAGTCATTGGATCATCAAGATCTACGGTGGATGCATCATTTTGATGAATGAATGCAGAATCTGGGTTCAAATCCTAAAGGGAGCAAAAATTTTATTTTTTTTCGAACGCAGTAAATTTAAACGCAGTAATATTTATATAACATATGCAGTAATTTTAATGATTCTCATGTTCTCACGAAAATTGTGGTTCTCATTAGAACCGCACTATATATATATATATAGAAAACTCAAGCTCGTTCTCGAAATTCTAATAAACGAGCTCTATTCATTTATCGAAAAATTCTGGTTTACTATTCACTCGTCGTCCAAAAATAAAAACTTTCATCATTGAACTCGTATTGAAAAACTAAGAATATTTCTCGACGACGCGCACATAAAATTTTGAAAGTCGACAAAAAGACGAAATAGCAATTATTACTATTCATCGTCAAAATGTTAAAATTTTAAAAGCGTCTTAACGGACTCAAATCTCACTTCCGAGTTCATCGTTCTCATTCAAATAATTATCTCAAATTATTCAAATACTCATACTCAAATACGGATATAAAATCCCACATCATCCAGATATAAAAATACTAGCTTCTCAAAAATTATAAATCAAAGTAGTTCTAAATAAATTTTCATATCTCTATAAAATTAAAGGAGGGAGCTAAAACCTTAATTACTCAAACTTAAGCAATTAAACAAGTCATTAAAAGCCCGGGTATTACATACCCTCCCCCTTAAAATAAATTTCGTCCCGAAATTTGTACCTCTTGTAAATATTTCGGGTACTTCTCTCACATCTTATCCTCAAGCTCTCTTTCCACTTCTTTCTAACTATCATATTTCCACTGGACTTTAACCAGTGCAATCGACTTATTTCTCAATTCCCGAATTTTATGACTTAGCGTCATCTGAGGTCTCTCTTCATAACTAAAGTCTGGTTCTAAGATCATTTCTTCTTAGTAAACCACATGGTTTGGGTCGAAAACATATCTTCTCAATTGTGACACGTGAAACACGTTATGCACGTTTCCAAAGCTAGGTGGCAAAGCCAACCTGTACTCTATTGGACCTATCTTTTGCAATATCTCATAAGGACTTATAACTCTGGGTCTAAGCTGTCCTTTAACTCCAAATCTATTCATCCCCTTTGAGGGTGAAACCTTCAAGAAAACTTTGTCTCCTATCTCGAAATGTAACTCGGTGCGGCGGGTATCTGCGTAAGATTTCTGTCTATCTTGCGCTTCTGTGATTCTCTGCCTTAATTTTCGAACAATCTCAATTGGTGATCTGCACTTCCTTTCGTAAAGAGCTTCATACAGTGCCATATCGATAGTCGCCTAGTAACTGTTGTTATAGGCAAACTCAATTAGTGGCAACACATTCTCCCAATGTACTCCTCTATCATATCTTCTAACGTCTGGATAGTCCTTTCTGATTGTCCATCAGTTTGGGGATGAAAGGTTGTGCTAAAATTCAACCTTGTACCCAACTCTTTCTGTAAACTCATCCAAAAATGTGATGTAAATTTTGAATCTCTCTCTGAGGTGATCAACACCGGTACTCCGTGCAATCTTGTAATCTCACGAACGTACAATTGTGCTAACTTATCTGATCTATACGTGATTGGAATCGGTATGAAATGTGCAGATTTTGTTAGTCGATCTACAATTACCAAAATTGCTGTATTTTCTTTTTGACTTTTGTGTAAAGTTGTCACAAAATACCATTGCTATGTGATCCCACTTCCTCTCGAGAATCTCTAGCGGGTTTAGCTTTCCATAGGGTCGTTGGTGTAACGCTTTCACTTGCTAACAAGCTAAGCATTGTCCTACAACGAAGCTATGTCTCGTTTCGTTCCGTCCCACAAAATCTCTTTTTCAAATCCTGATACATCTTTGTGCCTCCTGGGTGGGCGGTGTAAGGCGTGTCATGAGCCTCACTCATGATCTTATTCTTTAGTTCATCATCGCGGGGAATGCATATTCTCTCTTCAAAGAAGATAGCATTGTCTGATGCTTCTTTGAAAATTTTGAGATCTCCTGCCCTTATCCTTTCTCGTAACTTTTCCATTTTCTCGTCCTTTCTTTGTGCTTCTACCACCATTTTCCTCAAACTAGGCATCGTCGCAACAAAACTCACTATCGTCCCTGGTGGTTTTATCACCTCTATCCTCATCTTGTCAAAGTCCTTTATAAGCTCATCGTCTCTCGTGAGAAGACATCCTAACTTTGACGAGACCTTTCGGCTCAATGCGTCGGCTACTACATTGGCCTTACCGAGGTGATAGTTAATGTCTCAGTCATAATCCTTTACTAATTCGAATCATCTCCTTTGCCTCATATTAAGATCTTTCTGCTCGAAAATGTATTTCAAACTTTTGTGATCCGTGAAAATTTCACATCTAACTCCATAGAGATGGTGCCTCCAAATTTTTAGGGCATGCACTACAGCTGCAAGCTCTAAATTATGGGTTGGATAATTTATCTCGTGGGGTCTAAGTTGTCGTGATGCATAGGCTATAACTCTTCCTTCTTGCATCAAAACACATCCTAGCCCATTCTTTGACGCATCTGTGTAGATGGTATACTCTTTATCCGTTTCTGGGACTATCAGCACTGGTGCTGTAGTCAATCTCCTTTTAAGCTCTTGAAAACTCTCTTCACACTTCTCTATCCAATTGTACTTAGCTTCCTTTCTAAGTAATTATGTCATCGGTCTTGCTATCGTGGAAAATCCTTCAATAAACCTCTGATAGTATCCTGTTAAACCTAAGAAGCTGCGAATCTCGTTAGGTGTAGTTGGTGATCTCCACTCATGTACAACTTGTACCTTGGCGGGGTCAACCTTAATTCCTTCAGATGATTCAATATGTCCTAGAAAAGTTACTTCGTCTAACCGAAACTCGCACTTGCTGAAACCAGTCCAGATACTTGATCGCAAGGTTCAAGTGTTGCGGAACAAGAACATTGTTCTCGTCAAAGTAAAGTGGAACCATCACGGAATGGAAGAGGCCACATGGAAACTTGAAGATTCAATGAAAGACAAGTATCCCCAGCTAGATTATCAAGGTATGTAATTTCGGGGACGAAATTTTTTTAAGGAGGGAGGGATGTAATACCCCGTTCCTTTTAGCTAAGTTTAGAATAATTTTTGAACTTAGATTTTAAGTTGATTCACGCCGGATAATAATAAATGAAATGATTTATTTAATTCCAACATAAATGATTTACAAAAGTTTATGTGAAAATTCAAGCTATTTTAAATTTTGTGCATTTCATATTAGTTTGACATGAGTTAATGAATATGTGAATTTATTTTCATATAGCTATTATTAACTTATATAAGTTTTAAATTAAAGTCTATGTTGGATTTTAATTATAAAATGTGTTGGACTTCAATTTTAGAGTTGAACCTAATTTATAATTACTTTTGAGTAGTAAAGATGGGAGCCCATTAACATGTTCATTCAACCCACAAATCAAACCCATTGAGCCCAAATTCATTGAACCCAAACAAATGACTAACTCCCTAGATATTTTGCTAATTACAATTAGCAAAATATCATGATGATTAAGGAAGTGTGGAGAGGGTGCATCCACGTCTCAGATACCATTTGTACTCCTTCTTTAAGAAGCCAATCATCTCCCATTCTTCAACATTTCAGCCAAATTCATTTTGGTAATTTCTTGTTCTAAACTTCTTCGTCCCTAAAGTGAAACGCAGCAACCATAGGTAAGTTCTTCTCAACTTCGAGATTTCTCCATTTATTCTGAGTCCATTTCATATCATGATCGAACAAAATGACATTTCAAAAACACATGTGCATATACTCTGTTTATGTATATATGTTTATATGCAAAGGATGTCTGTTTTAAAAGAAAAAGAAGAGAGGTAGAGTTTTGAGTTGGTTTTGTTCTGCTTCGGGACTGAGGTGTCGAGAGGGAGTGGGTAGTGTGAGTCATCAACGGCGGTCGCCGCTTGTTGTTGGGCTGAGTCGGGATGAGGGTGGCCACGGCACGGCAGCTCCGCTCGCTACTGCCGGGCCAAAGACGGAGAGAGGGAGGTGCCGGAGTGTGCAGGTGAGAGGGAGCACAGGGCAGAGAGAGTAGAGAGCAAAGTATAGTTGCGCAGAGCTGGAGGAGCAGAGCTGGAGGAGCAGAGCTGGGAGAGCAGAGCTGGAGGAGCAGAGCTGGAAGAGTAGAGCTGGGAGAGCAGAGTATAGTTGAGCAGAGCAGAGTAGAGCAGAGTATAGTAGAGCAGAGCAGAGTAGAGCATAGTAGAGCAGAGTATAGTTGCACAGAGTTGGAGGAGCAGAGCTGGGAGAGCCGAGCTGGAGGAGCCAAGCTGGGAGAGCAGAGCTGGGAGAGCCGAGCTGGAGGAGCCGAGCTGGGAGAGCAGAGCTGGAGGAGCAGAGCTGGGAGAGCAGAGTATAGTTGAGCAGAGCAGAGTAGAGCTGAGTATAGTAGAGCAGAGCAGAGTAGAGCATAGTAGAGCAGAGCAGAGAAAGGGGGGAGAGGCGGCGATCTCGTCGTGGGCTGCCTTTATTATTAATTGGGCTTGTGCATATTTTAAGTAAACACTTATTATATGCTTAAGCATGAAATGAGTCATGCATTGCATCATGATTTAATTGGTTATTTATAATTCCAATTACAAAAGAAAGACGAGTAAGAATATTGTTGGTGTTCTTAACTCAAGAATATTAGTTTCAATTATTTATTTATTAAATTTTGAAAACCCGGCTAAGTGAATCATAGAATGTTAAGCACTTTACCTCGACTTAAGATTAGATTCAGGAGACCTATTAAGAGTATAGATTTCTTGTAGGCTTCGTGACCGCTATTCCGATTCAGAGATGAGGTTAAACGAAAGGCATTACCTTTACAGGTGGGCTTATTTTCCAAATGTATGATTGAGCTAATGATCTTAAATGTTTCATGAAATACAAACTGTTTATCCAATAAATATTTTTTTGCACTCTACCATGTTTAAGGCTCGCACAGTTAATCAATTGAGGTTTTCTTATGACCTAAAACGTTGTTTGAGAATTGTGTACACTTATTAGCTGACTCGGTGGATTGATCTCCATCGGGCACTAACCAGAGGCGTTATAAGGGTGCTCGGCTGGATGTGTTCCGGAGCATGAGAAATATGAGGCCTGCCAGGGTAGCATCCCGAGGTCAAAGTAAACTTGTCTGGGTTACGCCCTCAGTTCAAGTAAGCGGGAGACAGAGATCCGTCGGTGGCTAAAAGGTCTGGGATCACAGCGAGTAACAGAATAGAGTGTGACAAACGCGCGCAAAATAATACGTATATTATGAAATGTTTTAACATGCTTAGAAGTTATTTCACTTTAAAACCTTCTATGTCATGTCAGTATGATTGGATAAACTGCTCTTCAGATTATGAAATGTTTCAAAAGTTGCAGCCCACTAAGTACATTAGTACTTAGCCCAAATATTTGCAAATGTTTTTCAGGTTAATGGCTGGTGCTGACGGGGCGAGCTGAGGCTAGGGTTCAACTCTGTGTTTTGACTTCCATTGTAGAACTAGCCTGTATCTGTCTTTTGTTCCCTTAACTTAAGACCTTTATGCTACGACTTTAAACGACATCTTTTTTTAGTCGAGACTTTTAAATTGCAAGTATTTCATTCTATAAATGTTAGTTATTTGAAGCATGAAACTAAACTTGTGATCCTGAAGTTATTATGTTTGTTGATTGATTCGTATCACTTGAATACCTATTATCCCTTTTCTTCGGATTTCACAAGGTTTTTCCCTTGTTCATTTTAAATGATGAGTCGTACCCCAGTTATAATTATTGTTTCAAGAATTAGGGTGTGACACATAAAGTGGTGGGACCCTTTCTCCACTACATCAAAATCATCACCAATTTTATTAAATCCCGTGTCCAAGCAATTTGACATAATCTTGGCGGACGGAGGGAATATTTTCTTTCCCCTTGATTTTGTATGATGATGTAAATATTAATTGTTGGGAACTTATTGAAATATCCTAATCATTGTTTTTATGATACCAAAATCCATAGGCCTTAATTGTAATAGACTAGAACTATTCGAACTCAAGTGTTAGAGTTCTTTTCTAGTTTAATTTGCTGTTCTAAAGACTGAAGACTGAAGGACGAAGGACTGAAGACTGAAGACTGAAGTTACCAACTGAAATATCAGTTGAAGAATCAGTTCGAAACTAATTACTTAATGCGTGCCACTTGGATTCAGCGGACTGATACTAAAGTCAAGTATCAGTTAAACATTCTTCCTCGGACTGAACCTCCAACGTTCAAAGGAAGCCACGTACTCCAAAAGTACAGCTGCATTAAATGCAGAGATCTCAGGATCATCCCTCTCTGCAGAGGTCATTCCTATTTGGTGGCTACTTTATCAGAGACGTCACATCTCCTGCTCTTCAACATAGCCGTTCTCACCAAACAAGGAACCTCTAAGCCTCAGCCCCAAATTCAAAAAGCTCTCCAACGGAAGAAATCTTGAAGACGTTCTCCGCCAACGGATCTATTCAAGACCTCTCCTATAAATAGCGCGCGAGGATCACTTCAATCTTCACCGATTCAACGACATAAGCTGAAACTCTGCCAAAATTGTTTCTCAGCCAAAGCTTAACCTCTCCAAAGCTTGAATTGAATAAGAGAATACCAAAGCCAAAAATCAGTCACTGCTGATTACATATATTCTCTTAGACCTTAGGAAAACCCTTGTTTACCCAAAGCCTAGGTCAAAACTAACTCCAAAGAACTTGTTATTTGAAGTTTAGTTTGCAAGATTTCAAACCTCCATTCGAAAGATAGAATCGAGTGTTTGAGTTGAAAAGGAGTTCAGGAAGGTACTCTGATTCCGTGAGATCCTAGTGCAAGTTCGTGCTAGGAGTGGAAAATCTAGCGCGAGTGAAATGTTGGTACTGAAGATTGGATCTTCAGTTGATTCGGTTGTGTGCACCCGGCTAAGCACACAGATAGGTTTGCAGTGCACCAGTTAAGCACTTGCAGAGTAAAGTTGTTGGTCTGATCAACCGACAGTGGATGTAGGAAGTGTTTTCCGAACCACGTAAAAATCTCTGTGTTATTTACAACTTTCACTTTTACATTCTTACTTGTGCTCTTTCAATTGATAAACTGAAAACTGTTTAAATACAAAGAGAAACCTA
Organism: Salvia miltiorrhiza; assembly: GCF_028751815.1. NCBI lineage: Eukaryota > Viridiplantae > Streptophyta > Magnoliopsida > Lamiales > Lamiaceae > Salvia > Salvia miltiorrhiza. The sequence continues at coordinate 24,011,086 of NC_080389.1, read as the reverse complement.
AGATTAACAACGTGCTCAACAAAGGCTATTATGAAACAAAGTTATTTTCGCTGCGTATGTTATCAGTCTGACTGATTTATTCTCTGATAGTCAGGAAGACTTGTAACATCTCTGTTTTAGCAAACTCGACTGAAGCCTTAACGTGCATCAGTTAAGTTCCAGTGACTTAACTGATAACTCCTTACTGAAGAGTATTTCAGTATCAGTCGTCAACCCTGTTTGATCAAAACTCCTTTCAGTTAACAGGCGTCTAAGTTTGCATGTAATGTTTCGTTTTGATCTCTATCTTGAGATCCCTCTGGTTTTAAGAAAAGTAGCCTATAGGTGTATTGCCCCCCCCCCATACACCTATTCGAGACCCTCCGGACCTAACAATTGGTATCAGAGTAGGTTGTTCGCAAGAACATTCTGTTGACCCAGCTCGGGATCCATACGATGAGGTCCAGATCAAGCAGAAGACAGAATTCACCACAGAAGAAAGGAAGCAAGATGAGCTAGACAACCTCGCCAAAAGCATCATCTCCGGCACAGTTCCAGACAAGCAGGTCACCAAGATCATCAAGTGCAAAAGTGCAAAGGAGATGTGGGACATTCTTGAAAGAATGTGCGTAGGATCCGAGGAAATCAAGGAGAACACGCTATCCATAGCTTGCCAGAAGTTCGACTCCTTCCTCATGCTCAAGAATGAATCTGTCGACGAGATGGAACTCAGATTCAATCAGATCCTGAATGAAGTTCAATCCATCTCGAAGGATAAGTACACTCAACGAAATATCAACTTGAAGAATAATTGAGGAGTAAGGATCTCATCAGCCACCCTATTCCAGAAATATCAACCTAGCGGCGCAGACCCAAGTCTGCGCGGACTAAGAAAGGGATTGATCCAGACTCTAGGCACCCTTGGCCTAGAGGAACGGAGTCGCGTCATACAATCGTCAAAGCAATATAACGGCGCAGACAGAAGTCAGCGCAGACTAGAAGAGACAACACACATGAAGGGCCTAAGTACACCCTATGTAAAGAACAGCGCAGACGAAGTTCCATCCCGATCAAAGTCAGCATGGACAAAAGTTCGCCACAATAAAGTCAGCGCAGACAAAAGAGGGGAATTAATCAACGTCAAAAGCTCGGAAAGACCACAGGTTTAACATAAAGCTGCAAAGTAGTTAGGAAAGTTTGTTAGAAAATAGAGAATCATTCACGTACGCCGCTTGTGGAGCACGTGAATGACTTGTAAAGTCCCTTTTACCCTTCGCCCTAATGTAACTCTACAAATACTCCTTGTAACTCATTATAATACACACGCAAATTTACTCTAAGGTTTTTATCTGCAAGTTTCAAGCAAGTTTACTCTGACATTGCGACTCAGGTTAATCCGATCTCTTTTTCCGGCTTGTTTAGACTTAGGTTTGAATGTTGAGCTTCACCAACTGGCGCCGTCTGTGGGAAATCTGGGCTAAGGCGTGAGTTTTGGGAGTATATACGGGTGTTTTCATGCATGCTCTGTTTGAATTTGGTTGTTCAAGTTTGAATCTGGTTGTTCAGATCTGCGTTTATGTTCATAACCGACCATATTTGACTATTATGTATGAGTGATTAACATGATTCAGTGCGCATTTTCAATTGATGTAATGTGCATCCGCTTGTGCGTGTTTACGATCTGTGTGGTTTTTGGGATCTGAATGACCCCTGCCACCTTGCATGAATAAGGGGGGCATAACAGAGGAATATAAAATTTCGAGATGATTCTGGGGAATTGTGCCATTTTCTGAGTTCTTAAAACTTTCATGTTTATGTCACTCGTTAATTTTTGTTGTTTGATTTTGACGAATACCCGTCGCGAGCTGGTCGAGGTAACTTTCTCTCCTTGCGCTTGATATTTTGCTGTTGATTTTGGCTAACCTTTGTGTTTTTCTCGGGAACATATCCTGCCGGAGTCCCCTATTATGGGAACATCTCTTATTTAAACATGAGCGACGGGAATTCCGTTTACCTTTTCCTGGGTTTATTTCCCAGAAAAAGGGAAAATATCTACGACCTTCAAAGAGGACTTCTATGAATTTCTTTCTATCTAAGGATTTCCGTACATTTGATCGAGAATCATTCTATGGGCCGGAGTTCGTGGGTTTTTCTTTTTCTGGGGCTTATATCTATTATTGGAATGCTTATGGGCCCATCTATCGTGAAAAAGGAATTACATGTAAAGCAATATCAGCGCAGCCCACCCGCGCCGACATATTTCTTCCAATCTTAACTCATTATTTCTCATTTTATCGTTACACAGTGAACAGGTACTTTGCAATGGCAACTCATGAGCACTGCAAGGACCTAAGCAAGGATTTCGAAGCTGTCGGGGGGAACACAAGCACCAAGCCTACTAACGACATATCGACTAAGGGAATTGATTTGACTGGACTAACTTCGCCGGGCTTCACTACGATCAACAACATGATTCCAGGGTCTGTACAGTCTAATATGGAAACAGTCATGCCCGCCACTGCCACTATTGCTCCGGCACCAGGACCACCCAATGTCCCTATTAGTGAACAAGTGCTAGCTATGCTCAACTACGCAACCATGCGCTCTTTAATGGGCATTACTCAGCTAGCTGCCGTACCAGAGGGAATTATAACTACTCAAAAAGCGGCAACTACGCCGGCGCAGGCTGGGGGAGGAGAGACAGCGATGGCCGCGCAGACAGGAGGGAACAGGGGAGAAGAAGGGGGAATGAATAAGCGAAAGTTCATCACGAATAGTGTTCAGATCGAAGATGTGACTGATTCAACCAGTGGGACTACTCCGCAGCGCAGTTTGGGAATGCACAAAGACAACGATAAGATGAAGGAGAAAGTATCCTTCCTCTGAGACCAGTTGAAGAGTTTGGAGACAGAACTCAGAGAGCATGATCATAACACGGAGGTGAACAAATCCCCTGACCAGCATGAGCCGAGATCTGAAGAACCCCGGAGGGAGCTACTCAAAAGAAGTCGGCGCAGACCAACTGAGACCATATTCACAAGAGATAAAGAAGGGCACAACTCTGATACTCCCATAGTGATATCTGCCCACATGAGTCCATTTTCAGAAGAAATATTGTTGGAGCTTCTACCGGCAAATTACCGCCCCATTTCACTGGACTATGATGGTACCACCGACCTGGAGGTACATATGGCTCGCTTTGAGGGATTAGCCGCGCTGCACCAGTACGGGGAGGGAATCAAATGTAGGATCTTCGCCACAACTTTGTCAGGAATGGTTCAGCGATGGTTCCACAACCTGAGGAGCAACACTATACAATCATATGGTGATCTTCACCTCATGTTCATAAGACAGTTCGCTAGCGCAAAGAGGGTAGGGAAAACGCCCATTTCTTTGATGGACATCAGACAGGAATCGCAGGAAACGCTTCGCGAATATGTGGCACGGTTCAACACAATCGCGTTAGATATACCGAAGCAGAATCTCAAATCAAGTGGTACGCCTTTGCTAGAGGGTTAAAGCAAGGCCCACTCTTCGAGGCACTTCAGATCAAACCACCCACCAGTTTCGAGGACATCATGAAATAATACCAGGGTATCTTCAGTTGGAAGATGCGAAAATGGCAAGAAAAGCAGAGGCCGATAAACTCAAACCTAAAAAGCAAGACAGCGCAGACACTGGGGAAAAATACATAACGAGGAACCCCTACCGAGGATTATCTCCAAGAATTCCAACAATGGCTGTTGAGGCCGGAACTGGTCCTTTGATCACGGCGCAGGCAGAGAGGAGAGAGGAGCGCAGTGGTTACCGAGATGATCTGCAAAATCCGACTCAATGGAATCGTCACATAGATGAAATTTTCCACCAAATTAAGGGAGAGAATTATTTCAGAGCCCCAAAAGACTACCAACTAGGAGCGCCAACCCCAGGTAGAAATAATCTATTATGTGAATATCACAACCGTTATGGCCATCTCACCCGCGAATGCGGACACTTGAAACATCAGCTAGAAATTTTAGCAAGGAAAGGGTTCCTGGACCAATACATAGAAAGGCCACGGGGCACATACAGAGAGCGTCGCTATGATGAACATAGGCGAGACAGAGACGATGAACGGCGCAGACGTGACGACGACCACCGCAGTCACGACGACAGGGATATGAGGGAGAGACGTGAGGAAAGAAGGGAAAGAAGAGATCATAGGCGAGACAGTCAAGACAGACATAACCCCGCAAATCATGTCCAGTGTGACAGAGAAGTGCATATGATCACAGGAGAAAACAATATACCAACATCTAACCGGGCCAAAAAACAATTAGCTCGCACAGTCAGATCAGGATACTACGACCAATCTGTCATGACAGTCAACACTGCGCCCGATGAGCCGATAATATCTTTTGGACCAAATGATGCTAGGCCTCTATTCTATCCTCATGACGACGCCTTGGTATTTTCCGCCAACGTGGCTAACGTGCTGGTACATCGCATCTTTATCGATTCAGGCAGCGCTGTCAACATCTTATACCTGGAATGCTGGCGGGCAATGGGTTTAGAGGCTAAGTTAGAGCCCACGGTGGCTCCTCTCTATGGATTTTCAGGGGAATCAGTCCTACCGGTGGGAACAATTGAATTGCCAATGACGATAGGGCAATCAGGGGGAAAAAAGACTCGAATGGTCAAATTCTTAGTCATCGATGCACCAAAGCCCTCTTACAACATGATCTTTGGGAGACCAGCGCTGAACTCTTTCAAAGCAATAATTTCTACTCTCTACCTGAAGATGAAGTTCCCCTTGGAAGGAGGCAAAATTGGAGAGGTTTGGGGAGATCAAGTCGTGTCGAAGAAATGTCACGTACAAGTGTTAACTCAGTACTCGAGACAAAAAGGGAAATGTCAGTACACCAAACAGAGACAAGCAAGAAGGGGAAAACTGGAATGATTACGGCTTCAGAGCCCGAACGGAAAGAAATCGCAGAGCTGCAGGGAGAAAATGATAAGATCCCCCTCGTCACCACCAATGATACGTGCATGGTTATTGAGCTTTTCACAGATACACTACTACAAAAGTTTACATACATAACAATGAATAGATAACGGTTTTTTTCAAAAACCGTTATGTATGAGCGCACTTTTAGGAATAGATAACGGTTTTGCGAAAATCCGTTATCTATGTAGTGTTGTCTAAATGCATAGATAACGGTTTGAACAATTGCGTTATGTTTTTGCGTTATCTATTAGTTGCATACATAACGGTATTACAAAACCGTTATCTATGACCATCTTTTATAACAGTTATTTTTATAACGTTCAAGAACCGTTATGTATAAGAGTCATTTACAACGGTTTTTGAACCGTTATGTATGAACGTCTCTAAAAACTGTTATGTATAATTTTTTTTGTTAATTTTTTTAAAATAATAGTATTATATTATATTATATTAAAAATAACAAATAAATTGTTTATCCTAAAATCTGAATTTATTCCTATATATAGACTTTGAGAAAAAAAAAACTCATAACATTTTTTTTATTAAATAACACTTAAATAAAATCTGAAAATATTATTAGAAACCTAAATACCAAAATTGAATAATAAAAATTAAACAAAAGAAAAAAGAAAAAGATTTTCGTTCCTAAAATTTGAAAATATTATCAGCCCTAACACTTCTCTCTCTATTTCGCCTCCCCCCAAATCCCAATTTGCTGCACCTTCCCTGAGTCCGCCGCGCCTTCATCAAGCTCCCCCAGTCGCGCCTTCATCCAGCTCCCCCAGTCGCGCCTTCATCTAGCTCCGTCTGCCTCCGTCGCGCCTTCGTTCTTGCTCCGGCGTGTTTTATTGGCCGAGTGTGCGGCGGCGGCGGGCTAGGGTTTTCAAACCCTAGCTGTGATGAAGAGAAGAAACGGGTCAAAAAGATGGGCTAGGGTTTTCCAGACTCCAGTCTTCGCGCGCCTCCACGATCTGCCGCGCCGCTTCCTTTTCAGACCGCCGTCCGTCTGTCCACTGGCAACTCACGCACACCGCACACGGCAAGCCCTCTCTTTCAGCTGGCCTGCAGCATCTATAGTCATCGAACAATGCGGTTCCTCCAGCTCAGGTAAGTTTGGGCGATTTTACGATTTTGGTGGGTTTGAACTTGCGCAGATCTGATTCCACGAGCTGGAACTCAGATATTTGATTTTTCTGATTTTTCTTTTGTTTATTTTTTGCTTTATTCAAATTAGGATTTTGGATATTACAATGGAGGCGGTCAGGGTTCGAGAATGTACAAGAGTGTGCAGGCGCAGAGGATGTACAGTGGAGGCGATTTGTTTGCGCAGCCGTTGACGCCGCCAGGGCATTCACGGGAAGAATGGCGAGGAGCTGGTTTCGCCAAATGAGAGTAGCCCGGGGCTATTGGATCTGCATTCGTTTAACACTGAGCTACTTCCGGAGGTAGATTTCTTGATTTGAGAAGTGGAGTAGTTATTTTTCGTTAATCAGTATATGTTAGTTTGTGGGCGTCGGTTTTATGGGTTGTGGTTGTAGTTTATGTGGTAGGAAATGAACTCTATCTTACATTGTGGATAAAGTAGTAGCTTTAGCCGTCATGTTCGATGGTTTTGATAGAAATAGGGGTTGTTGTCAGATGACTCCTGTCTAGCAATGCAATTTTATGCTTTGTATCTTGTGTATTTGATGAGGTGGTGTTGCTTCATTGATGCTTTACGGATTTCTGATGCTGTTTTACTATAATTTTGGACGCTTTGGTTGATTCCTTATGTATGAGAATTTTGTGCCACGGGTGGCCGGGTGGGTTTAGGTTCTGTTAAGTTATAACCTGCTGCTGTTTTTCTCGAGGGGTTTAATTAAAATTCAGAGTACGCCTGATATGTTAATATACATTTGAAATTTATATAAGCTAAAAAGATTCATGTTTATATGGGTTACTAGTTATGTCTCTTGAATTTTATTATATTCCATCTTCTCAAGTTTATCACTAAAATCATCAGAAAGCTTTGGAGATGTCCACTTATGTGCTTTTGCCTGCAACCTAAGTCATTTGACTGCATGCAACTAGAGACACATTCTGTACCACTCTATGTTGTACCTGCTGGATCATGGAATCCTGTCAATTTTTAGCATCCCCTCCAATATTTTTCTTGGTTGTTGATGTTGATGCTATTACCTTCAAAAGGTTGTCAGAGCTGATGAGGCTAATACACTTCCCAATCGAACCATATGCTATTATATTTTGTAATGAAGAACATTTATTTCTTAAAGGTGTAATACTCTATTGCTTGGTTTAGTAATGCATAGTGCTCCATTTGCTAGAGAAAAAGAGGATCAAGATGTAGAATATTCTGGTTCAGTATCTCACTTTTCATTCCTTTCCATTGAGATCTCTTTAATCCATTTTATTCTGGATTACAGGTTCATGAATCTGATTCTTTTGCGCTAACTAATGGAAGTAATTCAAGTGATACAGAGTCTGAACATGCTGCTGAACCATCGTATTATGTAGCCCTTGGTTCGGATAACTCTTGGTACCTTTTCACTAAGAAGTGGATCAGAACCATCTATAAAACTGGATTTCCTAATGTTGCCTTGGCTCTAGATGATGCTTTACCTCGTGAAATAATGGCAAATCTGCTTGATAAGGGAGAAATGCAGTGGCAAAAGGTTGCAGAATCAGAATTTGGTGGTCTATGGTGCATGGAAGGATCTCTTGAAACGTGGTCGTGGAGTTTGAATGTGCCAGTCTTGAATTTATATAAGCTCGTGGCTTACCTGATACCAATGTTCTGAAAAGCATCGCTGCTGACTATGTGAAGGCTAGCAATGTTGCAAAGATCAAAGTGGTGGTATGTATTTTCTGCTTTACAAGTAGCTATCCTACTCCAAACTTTTCAGCTGGATGAAAACTCCCATTACTTTTCAGTAAATGAGTGTTCTTATAATTAATCAGCCAATAGTTTTCAACAGTATATTTTGAAGCTACCTTCAAAATTGATCAAGTGATTTCTACTTCTTGACCTGACAACTATGTAATTTGTCTGAAATCTTTTAAGCTCATAATCTTCTCAACTTTTCCTTTCTTAACTCCATGGGAACCTCCTTCCTTAAATGACTGTTTCTCCATCAAATGTTTAGACATGGTCATTCTGCATACCCATTTTTCATAAATTTGAGACTTTTGAGTCTCAAGTTTTCCTATATGAACTCTATGGGAAACTCCTTCTTTAAATGACCATTTCTCCAATCAAATGTTAATTAGACAGGGTCATTCCTTGCCTATTCAACTGGTATAATCTGTATACTCATTTTTCATAAATTTGAGACTTTTGAGTCTTAATGTGCTGCAGGTTGACCTAACAGAATATTTGGAGAAACATGAATTTGTATTTGATGCTGTACTAAACGAAGAAGTGTCAAATGATGAGGTAATTATATCCCATGAAATGAATCTATATTAACCTGAAGTGGATCTTGTACTGTAATAATATTTACTTAATTCTGGCTCACATTTAATTTCTTTAGGTATATCATGAAACTGTAGAGCCTATCATTCCCATAATTTTCCAACGTACGAAAGCTACTTGCTTTGCTTATGGGCAAACAGGTAATAACTTGCTATCCTATAATCAGGTGGAATTGTGTGATGTATACTTTCTATTTGTTGTCTGACTTGTTTTAATTTCCTCTATGTAGAGTATCAATCTTGAAATGATTTTAGTATCTAAACTCAACCAGAACCCAAAAAGAAAAGTCTTGATAAAACCTTTTTCTTTTTCTTTGATGTCATCATTAATTTCTACATCCCTTTTTTGTGTTTACTTTCTCCTATTCAAAATTTCATCAATCTCTAATTTATCAGGAAGTGGCAAAACATATACAATGAAGCCACTGCCCCTTAGAGCAGTGAGAGACATCTTGAGGCTCATTCATCATACCTACAGGAACCAAGGCTTTCAGTTGTTTGTCAGCTTCTTTGAGATATATGGGGGGAAACTCTTCGATCTGCTCAGTGATAGGAAGTAAGCTGTTTTCTGGGTTTTTTGTTGGCTTTCACCCTCCAGTGCAATCTCAACTAGTTCTTGAGGACTTGGTGCTAGAACACATAATATGATAGATTTTTGTTTTAGCTATAAGATAGTTGGTACTTTCAATTTTGAATCGAAATATGCAATGATCATATGTACTTGATACTTGGTTCATTTGGATGGTAATGTATGAATATTTTGGATGATATATAATATTGTTATTGGTGATTTTATCATTTTGTTGTTTTAAAGTTATTTATTTATTTCTTGAGATAAATAACATAAAACTCGAAAAAAAATATTAAATATGCTAGTTGTAGTTGAAATACATAACAGTATAAAAAGTACAAAAAAATCGTTATGTATTTCTATCAAAGATAACGGTAAAAACCGTTATAAAAAGTAAAAAAAACTGTTAACTATGATAGAAAAAAACAAAAAAAATACAAAACATAACGGAAAAATCCTCATACATAACGGTAATAAATCGTTATGTATAAGAATTATAGATAACGGTTTCATACCGTTATGTATAGAAAAAAAACTGTTAACTATGATAGAAAAAAACAAAAAAAATACAAAACATAACGGTAATAAATCGTTATGTATAAGCATTATAGATAACAGTTTCATACCGTTATGTATAGAAAAAAAACTGTTAACTATGATAGGAAAAAAAACAAAAAAAATACAAAACATAACGGAAAAATCCTCATACATAACGGTATAAACCGTTATGTATAATCATTATAGATAACGGTTTTATACCGTTATGTATGAGCGTCTCGTACCGTTATCTATTCTCACATACATAACGGTTTTTTAACCGTTGTCTATGATACGTATCATAGATAACACCACTATACACAACAGTTTTTTTGCTCATAGATAACGGATAAAATCCGTTATCTATGAGCGTTTTTCTAGTAGTGATAAGGAGGGATTCACTACCAAAATCGGGGCACATATGGAATCAGAACTGCAAAGAAAGGTAATAGCTTGCCTGCGCAGAAACGCTGATGTATTCGCGTTCAGCACGACGGACTTAAAGGGAATTGATAGAGAGCTAGCCGAGCATCGATTGAACGTAGACCCCACAATTAAGCTAGTGAGACAAAAGATGAGACACTTCGGTGCTGAAAAAGACACCGCTATTCGGGAGCAGGTATAAGCATTGCTAGAGGCGGGACATATTGTGGAAGTTCAATATCCGGAATGGGTGTCCAATGCTGTTATGGTGGAAAATAAGGCTAAGACCTGGAGGATGTGCGTGGAATACCGGGACCTCAATGCAGCCTGTCCGAAGGATTGTTACCCATTGCCACAGATCGATCAATTAGTGGATGCTACATCAGGATGTGAACTTTTGTCGATGATGGACGCTTACCAAGGGTACCATCAAGTCAAGATGTATAAGAGCGATGTTATCAAAACAGCATTCGCAGTCTGCGCAGGGATCTTTGCATATGTGAGTATGCCGTTTGGACTCAAAAACGCGGGGGCCACGTACCAGAGGATGATGGACATAATTTTCAAGGATCAATTAAAAGAGAATGTGTCGGTCTACGTAGACGACATGTTAGTGCGCAGCGCTGAAGCACGTACACATGCGGATGACTTGGAGAAAATCTTCTTGGTTGTGCGAAGACACAAGCTCATGCTCAATCCAGCCAAATGCACTTTCGGGGTTCAGTCGGGAAAATTTCTGGGATACAAGGTTACACCTTAGGGGATAGAGGTGAATGCAGACAAAGTTCGAGCTATTCTTGACATGACAGCGCCGCGGAACATTAAAGAAATACAAACACTGAACGGAAGAATAACCGCACTAAGCCGGTTCATATCAAGGTCGGCAGAAAGAAGTCCGCCTTTCTTCAAAATTCTAAGGAAAGGAAGTCGATTCGAGTGGAATAATGAGTGCCAGCAAGCCTTTGAGGACCTCAAGGATTATCTCAAAGAACTACCCATCTTGACCAAGCCGGTACCGGGGGAGCCATTATACCTATACACTTCAGTGGGGGTAAAATCGCTGAGCGCTGTGCTAGTCCGAGAGGAAAGGGGTATGCAGAAGCCAGTCTACTTTGTGAGCAAAATCATCCAGGGAGCAGAGATTAGATACACCGCAGCGGAAAAAATAGCTTACGCTATTATGATCACGGCAAGAAAATTGCGCCCCTACTTTTTATCACATAAAATTATCGTCAGAACAGCGCTACCCTTTCAGTAGATTTTAGGGATGCCAGACCTTGCAGGAAGAATGGTAAAGTGGGCCATTGAATTGGGCGAATATGATGTGACGTTCGAACCTCGTACAACCATTAAAGCGCAGGCCTTGGCTGATTTCATCCAAGAAACCACAAGATGGCCGCTGCGGGGACCATGGACGGTGCAGGTCGACGGCTCCGTCACCAAGGAAGGGTGTGGAGTCGGAATATATATCGAATCACCAGAAGATGGAGCCTACCAGTTTGCGATCAAGTTCGAGGACAGGCTGTCGAATAATGAGACAGAATATGAAGCAGTGATAAGGTCCGCCCACATCTTGAGGGAGCTTAGAGCAGACACAGCTATAATCAAGACCGATTCACAACTAGTAGCCCAGCAATTGAGGGGTGAATGTGATGAGCTCAGGTTTGTGCTCTGTTTTTGTGTTTGTTTTAAGTCTAGTTCGAGTCTTTTTCCGTGTGTTTGTGTGGTTTGGTCGCCTGGGAGGGCATAGTTCAATGGCAGGAACCAGCTTGCGGGAAAGAAGCCAAAATGCCAGAGAAATGGAGTATCAGAGGATTCGGAAAGGCCAGAGAAATCGTAGCCGCCAGAGGATTCGGGTTTGCCAGAGGACTCAAGCTTCGCCAGCGGAGAAGTGATTCCTCTGGAAGCACAGCGGGGAAGCAAGTCCTCTTAACGACAGAGCAGAGATCATTTCTCTGGATCCAGAGCGGAAGTCATTCCTCTGACCACCAGCACAGAGAAGTCATCCAAGCAGCGAAACCCTCTGACCAGAGGAATCAGCCGAGCAGAAGAATTCTCTGAAGCACTCCATGTGTTGAAAGCGCTGTCACCTCTCGTGAAAGAGGTGTGTGCCAGAAGCAAAGGGATGATGGAAGCAAGATTTTCCCTTATGCCCACAAGTACCGCACGAGAGCTGGCAGGAGAGAGGAGCCAGGAAGGAAAGAAAAGACAGAGGCACGACAGACGGGCGAAGAAGAAGAGCAAGTGGGAGTCCGAGAAAGTAGGAAGGCGGTAGCTATCCAAAAGAGATCGATAAGGCTAAACCATAGCCTTATCCAAAAGGAAACATATCTTCACGAAAATTAGGTCTGAAAAAGGATACGCATCTCCATGCTTGCATGGATCCGGCCGCAAGTCATGGGCTGGGCCTTAAAACCCTAATGACTCCTATAAATACCCGAAGAGCTTCACAAGCTAAGGGTGCTGAAATTCCGTCCTGTTGCGCGTTATTTTGAGAGATAGAGCTAACCCAGGCTGTGGGCTAATTTTCTCGTACTCTACCGTTTTATGTTTTACACGGCACTTTCGGCCGTAGGTACTTTCATTTTCATTTGAGTCAGTTCAATTTCAGTTATGTTTTCCTTTACATCTTCTGTTTGTGTTTTTTACTTTATGTCTGGCTAAGTTTATATTCTGATTTGGGTAAGATGATCTAGGCATGAATGAATAAACCCGAGAGGTCTAATTTGGGCATAATAACTATATGAACATATTCCCGATACACTAGGTTTGATTCCCATAAGGATATGATAACTTGGTTAATTAATTGATCACTAGTTAACTAGGGAGTTTTGGTCACAAGTAATACTTTGGGTAAAAGGCGAGTTGCCATCGACCTCCAAAATAGTACAACTGGTGTTGGAGCCGTGACTGCTGTGAAATATCGGCGTAAGAGTCAAGTGGGTCTATCTAGTTCTTAAAGCATTCTGGGCAAAGCACAACTAGCGATAGACCATCGCAGAGAGCGTGGATGTTGTCCGGGGTAGTTGATTTCCATTAGCTGACCCTTCTAAGGAATCATAAACTGAAAGGATAGATTGGGCAGAGGTTTGTTGTGTGCGTGACAAGTGACAATAGGGGCACAACAATTCTTATGCCTATAACCACTGGTATGTGAATATAGTGATTTATCTTTGCACCAATGATCGAGTGCCAATTCATGTTTAGTGATTCGAACCCAAGTCAGAATTGTTTTGTTATTTGATTTATCTACTTTGTTATTTCAGTTTAGATTGGTTATCCGTTCTGCCCATAACCACGCTTTGGTCAGAACACCACGGAAAACAAAACCCTTTTTAGTGACACCCTTGCAGGAGAAGTTATTGCTCAGTTCCCTGTGGATTCGACTCTGGACTTACCACTAGCTAGTCTAGTTGTGGGCACAAGATTATTTATTTGCACGAAGCTCAAACGAAAGCTCCGTCAAATTGGCGCCGTTGCCGGGGAACTGAGAGCGCTAATAATTTCTTTTATGATTTTTTTTTTGTGTGTGAGTTTTGCCTTCACGTTTGTGTATGCGTCGTACCAGGAGTGCAGGTAACGAAGATCTTTTGTTCCACGAGGATATCGAAAGAATTGCTCGAGAGAACAACGCTGCTAGACGAAGGGCAGAACAAGAGGCACGAGCCAGAGAGAGACAGTTAGAAGCAGAGAGACAGAGAACAGTAGAAAGAGAGATGGCAGAGAATCCAGAAGGGCAGAATGATGACGCCAACAAAACTCTCCGAGACATGATGTTTCCAAGCAACCTGAACCTCCGACCCTCAGCCATAGTACTGCCGGAGATCACTGGAAATTGGGAATTGAAATATACTCTCATCCAGATTTTGCCCAAATACAGTGATATGCCCGGAGAGGACCCTCAAAGGCATTTACAAGATTTTGAGATGGCATGTGGAACAGTGCGCACCGCTACCCCAGCCCTTGGCGAATACATACGCCTCCTTACTTTTCCGTTCTCTCTGTTAGAGGGAGCGAGGGAGTGGTTGTATGATTTACCCGAAGGAAGCATTCGGACCTGGCAGGAGCTACAAAGCAAGTTTTTGGAGCGATATTTTCCAGCTGCCCGGATTCAAAATCTAAGGACTCGAATAAGCAATATTAAGATGGGATCAGGAGAAGTTTTATATGAGTACTGGGGAAGGTTCAAGCAGATGCTGGCCAAATGTCCACAACACCAAATACCAGATCATGATCTTATTCGGTATTTCGTGGGAGGACTCCGGAGGCAAGATAGGCAATGGTTGCACGCTGCATGTGGAGGATCAATCTTAAATAAATCCGCAGCGGAGGCTTTCAAGCTCATAGCCGACATGGCAGAGGAATCAAGAGATGAGGAAGGGACTATAGTCAGAACTCCTCTGACACCAGCCACCTCTGCCCAAGACGAAAAATTGGACAAGCTGTGCAACATGTTCGAGAAGTTTATAACGAACCAAGGAGCATCCAATCAAGGAGTTCCCAGCATTCGA